>NC_041402.2:76390925-76478425 GCF_900747795.2 Erpetoichthys calabaricus
GGATTACCGTTTTAATTATTTAGTACTTGGTTCTTACCAAAACTTGTACTGTGTGACACACAGAGAGTACAAACCTTTAAAAAAGTCCCAAATCTATTAAATGTTCAAAAGATGCTTATCAAGAAGATTCAAGCCTAACATTCTTAACAAGTTTACAAGTAAAATAGAAGAATTTTGCTGTTTAGCTAATAAGCCTATTGTTTACTAAGCAGCAATTTGAAATTCTTGTTTCTCCTTTTTCTAATTGAAAATGTGAGCTGCTGTACTTAACATAAGTTCACTTGCTGTCCAAACTCTGGCAGGAAGTATTAGTTTTAACTAAAGGACAAAATAAAAACATCAGAATTCATTTAAGTTGCTTTTCTTGCACAGGATAACTCATGTGTTTCCTTTTTCTCATTTTACTACTCCACTCTTTTCTTTTGCTATATGGTTGCTAGACATGGATGCTATCATGTGACCTGAGATGAAAACTGGACTCCTTTGGTACTGTCTCTCTCCGGAAAATCCTTGGGTACCGTTGGTTTGACTTTGTGTTGAATGAACGGTTGCTCATGGAGTCCCGAATGAGGCACATTACCTGCATTGTGAAGGAGCGTCAGTTACGGCACTATGGCCATATGGCGCGTTTCCCCGAGGGTGATCCAGCTCGTAAGATCCTCATTGTTGGGAACCCGAGTGGCTGGACCAGGCCAAGGGGTTGCCCATGTAACACCTGGCTGTGGCAGATAGAGGGTCATTTCCGGAGGGTGGGACTGGACCGCATGTCTACCTGAGGGATGGCCAACCGGGGTCCTGAGTTGATTTGTCGTGTAGTGGGTGTGGCACTGTACCAGTGCGTGCTGTCCAACTTGACTTTCTTTAATGTAAAGGCTAATGATCCATCTCTCTGGTAAATTCCTGCTTTACTACTCTCTGTTTACAGGATATTCACAGCAGAATAAGATGTGTGCTGGCTCAGCTACCGACACAAAATACAGAAAATGCCTTTTTTAGGTTCTGTTGCTAACATTTTATGACTGTTTTTATTTCTCTAGCAAGAAAATATGCACTATTCAGGAAACCAAAAATAAAAAATAGACTTAGCCCATGGTTTACCTCTGAATTACTGAAATTCTCTCTAAAATAATCTTGCCATGTAAAGTTGACAAGCTTTTATTAAATTTCACTACTTAACTATACCAATACTTCTGCATGATTGTGTAATAATTATGATTAAGATGTAAGGCTTCTTCCTCTTTGCCTCAGCAGATAATTTACAGGCTAGTCCCATTACAGAAAAGCTAGCAATGTGTAATACTAATGCTCATCTGTTTTGGGGAGCCATTTGACAAATTAGTTTTGTTGGATCTGTCTGTCCAATCAGAATTGCTACATGAGCTGCAAACAATTAGTCTTGCCACATTAAATACCTGTGATTAAGATTGCAAATGCACATTAAGGCTGTGCATAAAAGATGAAGTATTTAAGGTTTTCCTTTCGATAGTAAAAAAAAAAAAAAAGAAAAAGAAAAAAATCAACCTGTGGTCATGCTTGGTTTTACTCTGGGCTTTTGTTTTTTGCTGCAGCAATTATAACTGAACTGCTTGCTTATTTTTAACCTGACACTCAAATTAGGACTTATCCCTAGGTTTTGGAAAGTAGTTTATTATTTCCTTACATACAAGTAAAAATCACAAAGACTTAACTAATTATGAGCCAATTTCTAATCTTTCTTGCCTAGCTAAATGCTTATACACGTAACAGCTGATAAATACTTAAATTTGCTCCTTTCTATGTTCAAATAATGTTTTAAGTAATAGCATTTAGTTCAAGTTATAGCACCACTACAACATCCATGTTATTCATAAATGATATTGTGGGCTGTATGAGCAATCAGAGTATTGTGTTGTTTTTTTATTGATTTCGTAAAGGATTTTGATACACTCAACCACAACCTTTTGTCTGGAAGTCTGGTTGGCATTGGTCTTGATGAGAAAGCCTGTAACTGGTTTTACAACAACCCGAGTAGTGTAACTTTTTTGTTTGTGGTAATATGCAGTCTGCATTTTATTGCAATAAAAGGGGTGTTTCTCAAGGCTATCAAGTTGGATAATTGTAAGATTCATCTTTATGTTGATGTTGTTTTCATATGCATGTGCTCCAGTTGTAAATCTAGCAATGTATAATTTTGAATATGGCAATCAAAATAGTCCCCAGAGCCTGACTATAGGCTTAAAATTGATTTTTAAATTCGAGGTAAACCTATATTTGTGTGTTTTTGGCGTTTAAACACATATTAACTGTGATGACTTGTGGCTCTTAAATATAACTAACTTGGTATGTGGATTGATGAGAAGTTGTCCTTTAAAACTTACATTGAGAGAGAGAGGTTAGGAGCACACACTGATACAGTGCATTGCCGCTTACATTGAGGAATTAGTAAAAATATTGAGAAGCAGGCATATTTTTTCTTTATAGAAATTTTTCAGTGGAAGTGTTTTGTATTTATAGAAACAAGTTAGGCAGAAGTTGAGGAAAGGTTGTTCCCAAATTTGCAGAATAGCATTTTATTTTATCAGAATAGCCATGCACAGGTTTAGTTTTATAATCAATGAAATTATTGAAACAAAAGTATTATACTGATATAATCAAAAGATCTTCTTGAAGGGTCAGATGCTTATATTACACAAGTGGAGATAACCGAGTATGAATTTAGCATAAATATGGTTGGGAACAATGAGATGATTCACTCTGTGACATTTCTAAACCAGTCCATGGCCTCTTGAAAGCTGAGCTCAATGTAAGGCTGAGCTTAATGTAAGGCTGGTTATTTAAATAACAAAGAGAATTGCTTGACAAGCCAATAGCCAGCCTCTGGTTACAATGGATAAACTGTCTATGGCTGAAAAGTCTACCCAAATCTCCCCTGTTAAGTATAGAAATGTGTGACATAAATCTGTGGAGATCACATTACGTATGTTAAATTAAACCTAACATGTTGAAAGTGAAAATCCATGCTTTAAAACCAGATTTTACATTGATACTTATACATTGCTGGACTAGTGGTAAACGTGAACAATGCATTGCTGCTGGCTTTATGTAGTCCCTGTTGGTCACTGCTACGATGATACAATCTGAGTAAATGTAAAGTTCAAAGAATTGGCAGCAGCATCCACGAAAAGATTAACTTTTGAATGTGCATTCAAGCTAAATGGTCTCCTGTCACTCCCAATTAAAAGGAGTTGGAAAGAACTCCCAGTAAGCAAGATATTTTTGCTGTAGATAGTGAAGAGACACATGAGATTAAAGTTTCTTTAGTCAACACACCTGAACATGCCTAATGACTCCAATACTAACAGACACAGAGGTCAGGCTTCACAGTGTTTGTTTTGACTGCACGTCTAAATTAGTAACTAAAGTAATGTAAAATTCCTCTGTAATTATAAATGCCAAACACGCCAAATCAGAAAATATTTATAGACCTTAATACTGAATCAGAAATTATTCTTAAGATGTCAATTTTTAAAAAGTTACTGTTAATGTTGCCTTAACAAAGTCATTAAATTTTGCTAACCATCAAGATGTTGCTTTGCTTATATTGTTCAGATGTTTACAGTTTACGGACTGGGGTAGGTTTTTAGAAAGAAACCCAGTGATTGTAGCTTTTTCAGCAGCCCATTTTGTGCTATACAGTACCAAGGTTTTGTTAAAGATTTACAGTGGTCAGATGTATCCTTTTTGGGCTGAAAAATTAACCTGTATAGTGACTGGAGAGTGACTGAGTTTGAAAAGGTGTTGAGCGAGTGAAACAGAGAGGTCAATCGCAACAAGTGTACAGGACTGAGACAAGAAGGAATTGCACTGGAGTTAAAGTTGCAACTGTAGTAATTATGATCGTATATTATGAGACACGCAGTTATACTATCAATAACATAGCAGTGTACAGCTTACTACAAAAATTGCAGTAAAACAGAATGGTGGTGGAATTAAGCGCAGGTTCCTGTGAGTAAAAAGTGGTAAAAGAAGCTTGTGTACTGCTTTCCAAGTAATTCATTAATAATGTTCTCAGTTACTCTGGTGTTACAGTGTAGGAGTTAATAAGAATGAACTACCTGATTTATCTTACCATGTGTACATACTAAATTTTTAATGTTTTGACATTTTTGTGCAATTACTGAAAAATAATATATTAAAATTTCAAACATTATGTCATTGCTGTATGAATTAGTGAATTACAGTATAATTCATATTCTCATTTATACAAACTCTTTTGTCAAAACATTTCAAATCAGGCTTTTCACAGAAATCTCTTTGTGAAGTTTGCATTTGCTGTTTCGTGAGATACATGTTTTCATCATAAGTTGGCTAATAACATTTACTAAAGAGTAATATTTAATGGGTAGTCAAGTTAAGTTTTAAATGTCACAAATGTCATATGCTTTTTCCCCAGTCTCTGCCTTTTTTTTTATTTTTTAATTCTGTCCTAACATTATAGCTACCTTTCTGAAATCAAACTCCCCAAATGAAGAACAATTCAGTATTTCAGTATTTCTTTAAACATTCTTTGTTGTTTAGAATAGATGTTGGCTTTAAAGGAGTTGATGCCAGGGGAGAATCTGTAAGAAAGCGCTAGAAATTCTTAGGAGGGAGGTTAAGTTGAAAGCTTTCACTTTCAATCCAAATGAAACAGTGAAATGTCATCTCCCTATTAAAATATGGCTTTATAAGATCATGCAAATTGATATTTTATTATACTACTAGCCTACCCGCAGCGTAGCATATGCCGCATAATTATGTATTGATAGGTGAACACTTCCTGAACAACACAGTTGTCCAAATGGGGTGGGTTTGTGGATACCACTGTGAGTGAATGAAAAGATAGACCTCTGGAGAGAGCAACATATACCCTAAGTTCTTGTCTATAAGCCGGACTCATGTATTAGCCGGAGACCAAAAATCATACGAATTTTTAAAATAAAATCGTATCATAGATAAGCCGGACTCATGGATAAGCCGAACGTACTATAACCTATAACTAATAGAAGGGAGGGAGGTCAGTGGTCTCACTCGCGCCCATTTAATTTCTTTAAGGGGGGAGAGAGTGTGAGATATTGCCGTCTCTCTCACTCCCCGCATGGCGCGGTTGGAGCGGCCGGAGCGCGTTCTTTCTGCTCTGGGCGTCGCCGAGTCAACACGAGCGCGTAGCGGGCATTTAAATTGTGATTTTATATGTAAGCATATTTAAATATATATCGCGGATTTCTGCGGACAATGGGTCTTTTAATTTCTGGTACATGCTTCCTCAGTTGGTTTGCCCAGTTGATTTCATACAAGGGACGCTATTGGCAGATGGCTGAGAAGCTACCCGGCTTACTGTTCTCTCTCTCTTGCGCTGACTATCTGTGATCCTGACGTATGGGGATTGAGCAGGGGGGCTGTTTGCACACCTAGACGATACGGACGCTCGTCTAAAAATGCTGAAAGATTATCTTCACGTTGCTATCTTTTGTAAAGCTGATTCCTGAAAAGACATGCTGCACAGTGCTTCGCATACTTAAAAGCTCGAAGGGCACGTATTGATTTTTGACTGAAAAACAAACTCTCCCTCTCTCTCTCTTTGTCTGCTCCTGACGGAGGGGGTGTGAGCTGCCGCCTTCAACAGCTTTGTGCCGCGGTGCTTCGCATACTTAAAAGCCAAACAGACATATTGATTTGTTTGCTTCACTGCTTTGAAGAGGAAGATATGTTTGCATTCTTTTAATTGTGAGACGGAACTGTCATCTCTGTCTTGTCATGGAGCACAGTTTAAACTTTTGAAAAAGAGACAAATGTTTGTTTGCAGTGTTTGAATAATGTTCCTGTCTCTCTACAACCTCCTGTGTTTCTGCGCAAATCTGTGACCCAAGCATGACAATATAAAAATAACCATATAAACATATGGTTTCTACTTCGCGGATATTCTTATTTCGCGGGTGGCTCTGGAATGCAACCCCCGCGATGGATGTATAAGCCGGACTTATGTATAAGCCGATATTCTATTTTTTCATTTTCACAACTTTTTTCCTTAGATAAGCCGCGGCTTATTGACAAGAACTTAGGGTAATTGTCCGTGACTGAAAGTGGGATTGTCTGTGACGAAGAAGGCCACGCTGGTGAAAGTTACTTCGTCGGTAGGGATAGATGTCAGTACTTGTAGATTAAGGTGTAGCGAGTCTTCTTTGTTGAAGCTTAATATAGCTTGCGTACTGAGATGTTCCGGAGTCATAGTTGAGAAACACTTTTTTAATGTCTTCTAAGCACAGGGGAAAAAAATGAACATGTGAAACATCCGTAATGTAATAAGCCACCAAGAAAAGTAACATTGCAACAATGCTATCTACGACCCGATCTCTGTAAACAGAAGTGAAAACAAAATCGAGCCCGGTGTATTCTTTAACTGCCTTGTGGCGCTGTAGTAGTGCTGCTGCTTTGCAGTAAGGAGACTGTGGAAGACTGTGGTTTCGCTTCCCGGTTCCTCCCTGTGTGGATAGCGCTTTGAATACTGAGAACACCGCTATATAAATGTAACAAAGTATTAACAGGAAATTGTCTTCGTGTAATAGTAAAAGACAAATTATCCGCGACAAACAAACTGTTTTACACGCTGCATACCAACCCGCGGTGTAGTATACGCCACATAATCACGCCGCATTTTAAATGTTTTTAAGCAGAGGGAAAAAAATTAACATTTGCAAAATCCATAACGCTTCTTTCAGTAAGTACAATGCACACGCGTTTAATTTGTCGGCCACTTTTTGCCAGCCGTCTTTTCTGGTTTGGGCTGCTTTTGCAGTGTTACCGCTTGTGCATATTAAATCTTGAAATCCTTCGAGTAACTAATTAACTAACTAACACCAACCCACCCACACACACAGCTTGTGTGAAACAAATGCACCCGTACTTTCATAATTTTGTTGCAGCCTATAGTGGAGTCAGGCACAGAGAAGGTCAGCTGCTGAGAGAGCGTCTCGACTGTTGCAGGGCCTGCATCGGTGAAGCAGGCAAGACGCTAATGAAACAGAGGCACAGGGCTTATTGATTTTTAAAGACTGCTTCCTTCATTGTGTTTTAACCTCAGTTTTAAAGGATTGTTTTAAGCAACCCATTGGATACCCCTCGCAAACTGTTTTAGAAGCTGCATTCAGCAATTCACATCCGCGACAAACATGCCTCTTCTTACATGGTCCTGCCGCGTCCACCCTCGTTCTCAAAGCATACACACCACCTGGTCATGTGCGCGCTCGCAAGAGCAACTCGCAGAGAACCGCCCACCAACTCTAAGACCATGGCGTGTAAAACAGTTTGCGATGGTGGTGCACGCATCATAACCGAAAAGAATATTGAAAAGTCAATGTGGCTCAGAGGTGCATGTGGACTCCTACACAGACGAAAGCGACTTACGGGGTGGTTGGTGAGTTGTTGCGTCCGGGCACATGAGCAGGCAGTGGGAATGCCTAGAGAGTGAGGGTGGACGCGGGCCGGGGAATAAGGAGTGTTGGTGGGCGGAGTAACGTTTTCAGTGTTCCTGCAGGACCATCTAAGAAGATGCATGTTTATCGCGGATGAGGTGGATGCGGGCCGGGGAATAAAGAGTGTTGGTGGGCGGGGAAACGTTTTCCATGTTCCTGCAGGACCATCTAAGAAGACGCATGTTTGTCGCAGATGCGAATTGCTGTATGTAGCGTGTAAAACAATTTGCGATGTTGCATGCGGTCGTGCGTCGTAACTGAAAAGTCATCGTGGCTCAGAGCTGAGAAATGACGGCGTTTTCCGAGGCGTCGTGTCCGAGTTGGTATGCGTGGCTCTGCAAGTTTTCATCGTATCCAATGGTCTTGGAGTTGGTGGGTGTGGCTCCTTCCTGCGTGCTTTCATGGGTGTGGTCATGGCTTCTTCCTGCGTGCTTTCATGGGTGTCTTGCCCATTCTGGCGGCGGCTTAGAGAATTATAAATATAGATTATTAGACTCTGCTCACCAAGTAATATGGTTATATATTTGACTTCAGTAATCATAACAGATTCAATTATCAGAGTGCTAAATCCATTTCTCCATCTCTCGCACCATCAGGTCACCACAGTGTTTATAAATGTTATTCATATGTGAATGTTCCTATATGGGCGGCACGGTGGCGCAGTGGGTAGCGCTGCTGCCTCACAGTTGAGAGATCTGGGGACCTGGGTTCGCTTCCCGGGTCCTCCCTGCGTGGAGTTTGCATGTTCTCCCCGTGTCTGCGTGGGTTTCCTCCGGGCGCTCCGGTTTCCTCCCACAGTCCAAAGACAAGCAGGTTAGGTGGATTGGCGATTCCAAGTTGGCCCGAGTGTGTGCTTGGTGTGTGGATGTGTTTGTTTGTGTCCTGCGGTGGGTTGGCACCCTGCCTGGGATTGGTTCCTGCCTTGTGCCCTGTGTTGGCTGGGATTGGCTCCAGCAGACCCCCGTGACCCTGTGTTCGGATTCAGCGGGTTGGAAAATGGATGGATGGATGTCCCTATATGTTGAATATCCAGTACTGTAATAAGGATGCTCATTTCACCTGTTTTGCAAAAATAATAGAAAAAAGCCAGTATTCAGTTTACCTCCATGACTAATACACAAACATTAAATAATCACGAAAAAGAAAACTACTAAGGTTCCTATTTTTATTCCATCTTAAATAATGGAAGCGGTATGAAATGAATGGGTGAGGGCTTATGCTCCACAGATATTTCACTTTTGGTGTGAATTAGTGGTTTAGTGTAGCCATTTCACCACTGACCAAGTATAAGTATCCTTAGGACACAAGTTGAGTAGATGAAAGTGTGTTTTGTGATACAGTAAGTCACTGCAGCTGTTATCTGTTTACACCTGCTATCTCTTTCCACCTGCTACCTGTTCACTTATTCAGAACAGCAAACATTTTATGGAACTTTGCTTAGTGGGGACCTGCTTATCCCAAGAGGTGGGAGAGCACATTACAGGTGCTGGTAATTCTGAGATATCCTCATCATAAACAATAATGTGTTTTATCTTTAGATTTTGTTCCTCATGAACTGTCATCTGGAATAAAACACAACAATTTCCATACGACAGAGCTAACCCAACCTGTTCCATTTTTATTTGTCATTCTAATCACTGCCAGGCAACATGAGCTGGTTAAATATAGCGACACTTAGAAAGAGGGGTGAAGATTTTGACTTTCAGAAGAAGTTGCAGATAATTGAATAAAAGTGCTAAACACTGCGATACTGGCTTTTGCACACTGATTTTTTTCAATATCAATTAAAGGTTAGTGAAAACTTTCACACTTTAGTGACTGAGGAGTGGTGAGATTTTAGCAACTGCAGTCCTTAAAAGTGATATACCTTCCTTGATAAAATTTTTTTAAATAATTTTTAAATAATTATTTCAGTTTTCCCTCTCAAGGGAAGCACTGACCTAGACAAAACATAAAGCTAGACAGGGTACAATCCTCAATTGCATTCACTGTACTTCTGGAATTCTATAGTAATATGCACTTTTACAAAAGTTGCAGATTTCAAGCATTTTAATTTTTTTTCAAATACAGCTGTAAGATCAGCAGTTTTTTACAAGCCAGAACAAAAACTGCATGCAGAAGACCTTCTAACATCTGTAAAAGTTAGTAATTGCATCATCTTGTAAAATAATGCTTTGCAAGGACATAATGTGCCGATTCACTAGCAATCAAAAATAGACAACAATTTATGAAAGCTGGTTTCTTTCAAGCTTTGCCTTCAGTCCCATTTTTATCAGACAACAAAAAACTGTTGGTCGAGACAAAGTCCTGTGCTGTTCTACATTGAATTGGTGCATAGTTCCAGCGGCAGTTTTGAACCAGTCCCCCATTGAGAGTCTTTGGATTATCCTGTTTTCTCATGTACTGACCTTACATGGGCAACCAGGGTCTTTTTTTGTGGATTTGAATGACTTTGCACTTTGTGCAGCTTCATCATTCAGGAAATTACACTCTTGGAGCGACTAACTTCTCTTCCAGTGGCTGAGAGGGTCATCCCATCAGCCTTCATCTGAACAACCTGATGATGTAGCATTTCAAGTTACCCAAGAGCAGCTTACCATCTTGTAAAATTCCTACTAATGTTGCCTTGTATTTCATGACCTGGTCAGATTAGAACCAGCTGTTAACTGGAACAACTTGTTCTCTAATTTTGATAGCTGACCTTCTTTAGTTACCTTGTTTAAATCTTTTATTTTGAGATGTGGGATAGTTTTCACACTTGAAATATGATTGCAATATGTCTCTTCTATTCATGCTGAGATGACGTTCGATGCAGATAGTGACTTTGTAAATTACAAAAATGTTATTTGTTCTCTTATTTTGATTAATAATGGATGTATACTTCTACATAGCCAAAAATTTCTTCGGCCACCTTCAGATTGAACAGTTTTTTGGTTCTTCACATGCTCTCAGCTTAAATTATCCCATGTAAATTGTCAGACCTTTCAGTCAGTTATTAGCTGGTCACTGACTTCACAATAATTCTAACTTCACAGTCCAATTGCAGAAGTATCTTTTTCTTATATCCTTTTAGAGGGTGAAAGCTACTAATTTGTAAGCTTTACCTGTAAGTACTGCTGTGGCTGAATTATTTCTCTTTACATGTTAAAATTGCATTGTAATTTAGTTGTTCCATCCTGGGTATTCTTATAGGTACAATGTTCCCATTTTCAGTTTAACTTTCTGGGAAGTTTTGAGTCTTTTTTTTATGTATTTATCAATTTCTTTTGTTTGACTGGTTTAATAATAACAATTTTTAAAAGCTCAAGAGTTGATATGGGTTTAAAAAGCCATTTAATTTGCAAATCATTTCTTAAAGTAACCAATTTTTTCAAAGTAAATTGTAGTATAAAATATTTAGAAAACAATTTATTTATTGTTTTAAACACATTGATTTGTTTAAATTTCTTTTAGAAATAACTTTGTTTAGAATATTTGATTACACACAGTAAAGCTGGTAACTGATGAGTAAGAGTATGATTAAATTTATATATACAGTAATCCCTCCTCCATCGCGGGGGTTGCGTTCCAGAGCCACCCGCGAAATAAGAAAATCCGCGAAGTAGAAACCATATGTTTATATGGTTATTTTTATATTGTCATGCTTGGGTCACAGATTTGCGCAGAAACACAGGAGGTTGTAGAGAGACAGGAACATTATTCAAACACTGCAAACAAACATTTGTCTCTTTTTCAAAAGTTTAAACTGTGCTCCATGACAAGACAGAGATGACAGTTCTGTCTCACAATTAAAAGAATGCAAACATATCTTCCTCTTCAAAGGAGTGCGCGTCAGGAGCAGAGCATGTCAGAAACAGAGAGGAAAGCAAACAAATCAATAGGGCTGTTTGGCTTTAAAGTATGCGAAGCACCGCGGCACAAAGCTGTTGAAGGCAGCAGCTCACACCCCCTCTGTCAGGAGCAGAGAAAGAGATAGAGAGAGACAGAGAAACACAAACAATCGAAAATCAATACGTGCCCTTCGAGCTTTTAAGTATGCGAAGCACCATGCAGCTTGTCGTTTCAGGAAGCAGCTGCACAAAAGATAGCAACGTGAAGATAATCTTTCAGCATTTTTAGACGAGCGTCCGTATCGTCTAGGTGTGCGAACAGCCCCCCTGCTCAATCCCCCTACATCAGGATCAGAGAAAGTCAGAGCAAGAGAGAGAGAAAAGTAAGTTGGGTAGCTTCTCAGCCATCTGCCAATAGCGTCCCTTGTATGAAATCAACTGGGCAAACCAACTGAGGAAGCATGTACCAGAAATTAAAAGACCCATTGTCCGCAGAAATCCGCGAACCAGCAAAAAATCCGCGATATATATTTAAATATGCTTACATATAAAATCCGCGATGGAGTGAAGCCACGAAAGGCGAAGCGCGATATAGCGAGGGATCACTGTATATATTTTTACATCTGTTAACGAGCATAATTTGAGGCAACAACCTACAAGAGAAGGTGCTTATTTGGACCAAGTTTAGATATTATTCCATTAACGAATTAAAACCCTTGATGTACTTTGCTGTCCAATGTAATTTAGATTTTTAAGTAAATGATAACCATGTGTACATTTCAGAGTTTTTTGGGATCAAAGAAAAGATTTGTTTACCACTTAGCTGAGGTACTATTTATCTGGATCGGTGAGAAGTAGTATTTGATCCAGCTTACAAGTCAATATAAACACTTCTAGAAACAATACAAACCATGCTATGCAGTCTCTAATTTTAACTTTTCTCACTGCTTCAGAAAGAAAATATATGTGTACATAGACATTAGCCATCTAGTACATATGAAAAATGATGGCCAAAAACAAAAAATTCAGAGTCTTTAGGTTTTTAAGTGCCAAAGCTGCCTTCAGCTAGTGACTAGTTGTTCCCATACTGCAGCTCCCTATTTGATCACTCAACTGGCAGACCTTGGTGTTGACTTCATTAATAGTAAGCTTTTCAGTCACTCAGTTAGTAACTAAGTTACTGTTAAAGAAAGCTTTGAAAAGGTGTACAAAATTTTTTTCCGAGAAAAGGAGTAACCTCTTGTACCAGCAAATCAGTGTAAAACATTAAAATACAAGGTATTCCTTTGAAATCAGGATTACTTGTTTGTTTTTTAGCTGTCTTTATGAAATCCTTTCAGTTTTGCCCTTCACTGACACCTTCTATATAAAATAAGAAACAAAGGTAACACACATATGTAACAATAAATATTGTATATGTATATATAATGAAGCAAATTTCCATAGTATAAATCGACACCTGGGCAGTCCACAGTGCAAATGTGGTAGTCAAAACACGACAACAGCTTTAAAAATCAAATAATGGATATTAAAAGTTTTGGTGGTTAAAAGATAATAATCACCTTTCAGAGAAGTGTATCAGAAACCCTATAGATGCTTGAGATCCACACACCAGCCGGCTTCCCTACATTTGAAAAGTATAAGAGTACCACTTTTACTGAACAGAAAGTTCTATACCTTATTACAATGTAAGTTGTTTTGAGCCAAAAACTCAAATTATATTTTTGTGCGAGTTATGGAACAATAATAACAGTGTAAGAAATTTGGTAATGTTGCATAGTAGTGTTCAAAGTAATGCAACTACAGTAAGTATCGTACTGCTAGTTTCTAGTTATACAGTAATCCCTCGCTATATCGTGCTTCGACTTTCATGGCTTCACTCATATCACGGATTTTATATGTAAGCATATCCATATTACTAACCGAGAATGCTAAACCGGATGATGGACGCAGGCACATCCGGCAATGGGCCGTAGCTGCAAAAAGACGTACTGCGCAGGCGCAAAAAGAGTCCGTGAGGGTCGGCTGAGGAGCCGAGAAAGGCGGATAGAAGAGGGCGAGAGAGGCGGATGAGGGGCCGCGAGAGGCGGACAAGACCACAGAAAAAAGGAGTGAGCACAGGAAAAATTGAGAAATGAGGCGCAAAGAGCACCGAAAAAAGGAAACGGCACATAAAAAAGTATTCAAACGCAAGCAAAGCACGAAACACATTGCACACGAAACACATTGCACACGAAACTAGACCCAAAAAAAAAAAAAAAGAGGCTCGCGCACAACAGCAAGGCACCCCCCCCCCCCCCCTACAGGCACCGGACGGGACACGCACCAAGAGGGGGATTCAACAAGCCCATGGAACACAAAAAAAAGAACACAAAACCACCCCACAGACCCTACAAGCAAGGGACGGGACACACACAAAGAGGGGGATTCAACAAGACACAGGAACACAAAAAGAAAGAAGACGCTCGCGCGACAACAACCCCCACCCCCCCCCCCCCCCCACACACACATCCATAAGAAGTGACACCCAAAGCCACATATTCTAAAGTGAACATCAACACCTTCACACTAGACAGCATAGGTGTCAGCATTGGTGGATCTCCTTACAATAAAGCACTATTAACCGTTCAACTGCAGAAAAAGAAACATATTAACAGTGACTGCGATCCTTCTTATTACTTAGCCATATTTCGCATGCTGAGAAAGAAACAAGTCATGAATACACGGTCACGGGTACAAAACGAAAAGGAAAGGATAACAGGAACAAACACACGAAAACGAAAGAAACAACAAAATAGACGGCTATGCAGCATAGGTGGATCTCATTACAATAAGGCACTATTAACCGTTCAACCGCAGAAAAGGCTCCATATTAACAGTGAGTGCAATACTCCTTATTACTTATCCATATTTCTAAAAGAAAAAATGTCTCGACTCCAAAAACGCAAAGCTCAACTAAAGCTTCTAACTAACGATGTACCTAAAAGTAAAAACTTTATGAACTGCATTAGATCCTACAATGGTTCATTTGCTTTTGCATATACCGGAGTAAATATCAGGCCACCAAAAGGCAATGGCCCATACTACTTTCGCATATGTGCACAAATACTGCATCGCATTGGAACAGTGCACCCTGAAACAAATCAACAACGCAAATATGCACAAATCTACATCCTAGATCCACATGACGCAAACTATCAATCAAAGTGCTGCATCGCAACAGGCACGGATTCAAAACGAAACACCTCCCGTCTCAGACATACGTTAATGGCAGCGAAGGCTACAACGGGCTTCTCACACAGCACAGGCAAATCGATTACAGCTCCAAAACAACACGTCCCAAATACTACACATGCAACAACGCGCCTCTCAAACGGCACAAGAAAAACATACACCAGTAAAATTCATTCGGATTAATGAATGTCATTTGCAATCATTGTCATTTAGTTCACTTCCCTGAAGAAACAACTGGCAATACAAGTTATACATTTACACGTTGTTGTCAAAAGGGTCAAATTAGACTGCCTTCTTTACATTCATATACTGAATATCTACAGAGGCTTATAACTGACTATGTACCTGAAAGTGAAATCTTTATCAACTACATTAGATCCTACAAATCGGTATCCACTATGAACATTAACGGTGGCACTGCACGTGACATCCGTCTTGAAAAAATGTTGTTTATTGATGAATGTTCAATGGCATGAAGTCACTTACTCAACACCATTCATAAACTTCTACAAACGTTTATGAATAATAATATTCGATTTGAAGGAAAGGTACTTTTATGAGGAGGAGATTTTAGACAGTGATTAGCTATTCTTCCAGATGCCATGCACTCAGCTATTGTTCAGTGCACCTTAAAATACGCAGTACAAAACGAAAAGGAAAGGATAACAGGAACAAACACACGAACACGAAAGAAACAACAAAATAGACGGCTATGCAGCATAGGTGGATCTCATTACAATAAGGCACTATTAACCGTTCAACCGCAAAAAAGGCTCCATATTAACAGTGAGTGCAATACTCCTTATTACTTATCCATATTTCTAAAAGAAAAAATGACTCGACTCCAAATACGCAAAGCTCAACTAAAGCTTCTAACTAACGATGTACCTAAAAGTAAAAACTTTATGAACTGCATTAGATCCTACAATAGTTCATTTAATATGCACAAATCTACATCCTAGATCCACATGACGCAAACGTATCAATCAAAGTGCTGCATCGCAACAGGCACGGATTCAAAACGAAACACCTCCCGTCTCAGACATACGTTAATGGCAGCGAAGGCTACAACGGGCTTCTCACACAGCACAGGCAAATCGATTACAGCTCCAAAACAACACGTCCCAAATACTACACATGCAACAACGCGCCTTTCAAACGGCACAAGCAAAACATACACCAGGAAAATTCATTCGGATTAATGAATGTCATTTGCAATCATTGTCATTTAGTTCACTTCCCTGAAGAAACAACTGGCAATACAAGTTATACATTTACACGTTGTTGTCAAAAGGGTCAAATTAGACTGCCTTCTTTACATTCATATACTGAATATCTACAGAAGCTTATAACTGACGATGTACCTGAAAGTGAAATCTTTATCAACTACATTAGATCCTACAAATCGGAATCCACTATGAACATTAACGGTGGCACTGCACGTGACATCCGTCTTGAAAAAATGTTGCTTATTGATGAATGTTCAATGGCATGAACAAACGTTTATGAATAATAATATTCTATTTGGAGGAAAGGTACTTTTATGAGGAGGAGATTTTAGACAGTGATTAGCTATTCTTCCAGATGCCATTCACTCAGCTATTGTTCAGTGCACCTTAAAATACGCAGACAATTGGCATTGCTTTCAAAAGATACAGTTAGTAAAAAAGATACGATGTCCAGAACCAGATCATAACAATTGCTTATTACAACTGAGAGATGGTACACTCACCAATACAGATGGACTTCACCCACATATTATTACAATTCCTCAAGCCTTTATCTGCGACGACTTAGTTACAGAGAGATTTGGAACAGCAATCTCATTAGACCAAATGCCCCTTTTAACACAACGCACTATATTATGTCCAAAAAATATTAATGTGGAAAACATAAATACCCAAGTCATTCCATTACTTCCTGGAAAGACACAACTCTTTCTAAGCTCTGACAAACTTGACTCTGATCACAACAATAACCATCTTAAATGACCTTACAAGTTCTGAGCTGGAATTACCTTTTACACTTAAACGGCGTGTACAAAGAAATTTTCAAATAAACCTTTACACTGTGCCACACACTTTATTGGGTGCTTTCTATTTGCATCATCTACACCGTCACACTATTCTATATCTCATTCATACATCACGCTCTTTGTCATTCCCAACACCAGGGGTTGGCGAGCGAAGCGAGCAGGGGGCGGAGCCCCCTAGTTTAAATATATATCACGTATTTTTTGCTGGTTCGCAGATTTCTGCGGACAATGGGTCTTTTAATTTCTGGTACATGCTTCCTCAGTTGGTTTGCCCAGTTGATTTCATACAAGGGACGCTATTGGCAGATGGCTGAGAAGCTACCCAACTTACTTTTCTCTCTCTGTCTCTCTTGCTCTGACATTCTCTGCTCCTGACGGAGGGGGTGTGAGCAGGAGGGCTGTTCGCACACCTAGACGATACGGACGCTCGTCTAAAAATGCTGAAAGATTACCTTCACGTTGCTCCCTTTTTTGCAGCTGCTTTGTGAAGCGACATGCTGCACGGTGCTTCGTATACTTAAAAGCTCGAAGGGCACGTATTTATTTTTGATTGTTTGTTTTTATCTGTCTCTCTCTCTCTCTCTCTCTCTCTCTCTCTCTCTCTCTCTCTCTCTCTGTGTGACATTCTCTGCTCCTGACGGAGGGGGTGTGAGCTGCTGCTTTCATTGTAACTGCTTTGTGCCGCGGTGCTTCGCATACTTAAAAGCCAAACAGCCCTATTGATTTGTTTGCTTTTCTCTCTCTCTCTCTGACATTCTCTGCTCCTGACGTGCACTCCTTTGAAGAGGAAGATATGTTTGCATTCTTTTAATTGTGAGACGGAACTGTCATCTCTGTCTTGTCATGGAGCACAGTTTAAAATTTTGAAAAAGAGACAAATGTTTGTTTGTAGTGTTTGAATAAAGTTCCTGTCTCTCTACAACTTCCTGTGTTTCTGTGCAAATCTGTGACCCAAGCATGACAATATAAAAATAACCATATAAACATACGGTTTCTACTTCGCGGATTTTCACCTTTCGTGGGGTGTTCTGGAACGCAACCCCCGCAATCGAGGAGGGATTACTGTACTTCAGTGTGATACCTTTTTAATACTGCAGGTTGGAGTGGATGCTTAGAGAAAAATTGAAGGTCATAAAGTGTTTGTTTTTTTTCTTAATAAAGATAACTGTTGTTCTTGGGGGCATTAACTTGTTCAAAAGCCCCTTGAGATTTTACACATTAAAACGTCATGAAATGGCTGTAAACAATAACAATAGAATGCACATTAGTGAAATCTATATTTTTCTTAAGATACTGCACTTTTACAAGTCTTTGACATTGTCATTAATTCACAAGTCAATAAAACACAAATAGTGCAAGTAAGGTTGAGTATTTTTGTGTAAACATTACTGTAGCTTTAAGCAGTGTTTTCCAAACTATTTCCATGGAAAGTTGCATAAAGTGGATGTGTCTTTTGCTAAAGTGGGATTATGATATTCTTATTTCAGATGTTTATAACTGAATATATTTTTCAGTGTGTCTCTGTATCTTCAGGGTAAGTGTTATTGCAAGCTACCTATAGAGTCCTGTGTTTGATTCTTGAGCTAGAAACGTCTTGTTTGCAATTTGCTCCTTTTTCCTGATTGTGTGGATAGCTTTTTATTTTAATGTTAAATTATTTATTTTGAATCCCTTTTGCATCAAGAATGAAACTCCTTGTTAAAGTGCAGATCCATATGAGGTCTAATCTTACCTCCAAAAAGTCTTTATAAAGCTTATCTTTAGAGTATTTTTCTTCTTTCAGTTCTTTTATAAATGATTTCTTATACTGATTTTATTTTATAGTTTAATGATTGGATGCTTAATAATAAAAATGATATTGTAATGCTTATATACTAGATTATAGTATATTTTTTCCCCACATTTAATTGCAGAGCATGCCAGCTCCAATTAGGTTACGGGAGCTTATCCGGACAATCCGGACAGCCAGAACACAAGCAGAAGAACGGGAGATGATTCAGAAAGAATGTGCTGCTATTAGATCATCTTTCAGAGAAGAAGACAACACATATCGTTGTAGAAATGTTGCAAAGCTGCTTTATATGCACATGTTGGGATACCCTGCACATTTTGGCCAGGTAAAATGAAATAATTTATAATTCTGTTGTATAACAGCAACACCAGTTTTCAAGGTGTATTTTTTGTATTAATAAATTTTCTTTATTTTTCAGTTGGAGTGCCTCAAATTAATTGCATCTCAGAAGTTTACAGATAAACGAATTGGATATTTGGGTGCCATGTTACTATTGGATGAAAGGCAAGATGTGCATCTGCTAATGACAAATTGTATTAAAAAGTAAGAAACTGCTTTTTTACACAGAAGTTTTTTCAAATAGGATTGTTTTGCTTTAATTTCCTTCCACTTCTATTTGAATAAAAATAAAACACACACTTTGTACTATGGGACCTGGTTTGTACATTTTCAGGTTAATGCCGTATAATAAAAATAAAAGTTGGTTAAATATCTTGCCATTCTCTTTTTTTTTTTTTGACATGTACAAATCACACCACGTACGTTGCATTAAGTACAGGGCCTATTCAGCCTGTGTATATGACCTGTGATCTTAAGCTTTCCCACAGTAACAGTTACATAACCCTGCTTAAATGAAGTACCCTCAATTTTGCAGTGTTTGCAATCTGTTAACAATTCTTGCTTTTTTTAATTGTTCCATTACTCTTACGCTATATAGATTGTTAAAATCAGTTAGTGGACTAATGCAGGAGAACCTGAAAAAATGCATACAGCTTAATCTGTCCTTTTTAGAGCCTACTGTGCTGGCCACCCCTGAGTGGAACACCACCAGTTGATACTGAAACTGGGCTCGTTGGTGAGTGGCTAATGATTTGTATATTTTATGTAATTGTACTAGTGCTGTTTTTACTTGCTATACTAAAGTGAATAATGTCCTCTGTATTTATGCTGACGATAATTAAGAATTTACCTAAAGGCTGTGTTTTGTCTCAATTAGCAGTGGAAGCTACAGCAGTTTCATTGGGATGCTATTAATGATGCTTTTTGTGGTTGAATTTAATAATAGACTGACATATTGTTAATGACGTTTTAACACTATAACTGCTGAAACCAGTTAACAATGCTAACCAAGGTCCCATAGTATTGCATCAGTAATTTTCCTGTATTCTGGTCTATTCTGCACCGATTTCTGCTATGCAAAAACTATTAACTTTTTAACCTTGTATCTCCTCTTTGTGAAGTATGTATCCTGGTATAGCATAGTTAAAGCTGAGTGATAAAGTGGTAAAGATTTTGCTTTATTTTTTTTTTTTTTTAAACCTTACTTAAATGCTGCTGTGGACACAAATGTATTATAAACATTTATTTTAAACATTTGTAGACTGTAATTATATTACATTTTTTCTTTAATTCAGTACCTTATTTTTCCATAAGGCACAGATACCTTTAGGAAATGTTGTGGGCCATTTATCAAGAATCACTATCCTAAAGTGTTATGTTGGTAATTCAGAATTGAGTTTTTAAAGAAGACATGGCATTAGACACTTCAGGTTTTAATACAACATAAAAGAAGTGCTTAAAGTGTAAGATGCAGTATGTGCATACATGAAGGAATATTTTCTTTCCTACATCCAATCTTTTACAACAGTGAATTTTTTATACTGAGAACACTTTGTTGTTCAGTTCTGACCCAAAAGATTGTATAAATATGACATGTTAGCTTTAAGTCCACACATAACTTGCTGTAATCACAGAAGTGTTTTAATGCATGTATTTAGTTTGTTACCACTGCTCAAAGACATACCTTTATAAAGTACTGTAATTTAACCTGTGGTTTATTTATGTGGCAGTCTCTGTGTGTTGATTCATGTTTTGGCATTATGTCAAGTTAATTTTTATTGCTGTGCATGTAATAGATTGAAATTTTTATTTGAGTGTTTCTCATAGACAAACGGTGAAGCTAGTCAGGGATGGACAAATTATAAATGCAAATAGTAGTCTTTTCAGCAACCACTTTTCAGACCTGGTAGTTCAGGTATGCTTTCTGGTAGTTCAGCTTTGTATATGTGATGGAAGATTACCTGTAACTTTTTATAACAAATGTTTTTTTATGGAGTAAGATCGCTGTCAAAAATAACTTGTAATAATTTCAAAGTCAATTTGCATTTCACACATGTTAATTTCGCTTGTGCTTCTGAAAGTTACGCTTGCTTCTGAAAATTATGAGTACAATTCTCAAGTGTGAATAAACTGTCAAAAATATGTCATTGGATGCACGAGACATTCCCTATTGAAGAAGAAACAAATTGGTTTTTGTTACTACCCATATGCAACAAAGGTGGAACAATGGAGTTATTTTAGACAGCGATCCTACTCCATATATGCGGGCTAAAGCTTTGGTTATCAGTTAATTTGCCACCTTGTTGTTGCATGTTTGTGATCTAACTGGAAGTCTTGGGGACCAGAGTTTTCCCTAGCAGCATTTAGTGAACATCCATGGGCAATCAGCCCAGACTGTGGCACTAATCCATAACGGGGGTGCACCATTAGACCCTCTATTTACTTCACCTGTGAGTCTTCAGGAGGTCTGGTGTAAAGCCCGTAGAGATATGGGGAGAACGTGACTGTTTCACACGAGCCTGAATTTATTTGCTTCCAGCCAGTTTATTTACGCAACTGCAAAGCAGTTACTTATTCACCATTAAGAGACAATCAAAATATTCTGCAGCATAAAAAGATATTAACGTGCTTCACTAAAATGGGACCAACTTAATTTTCAAAGTTTTGCGATAAGACAGGTGCCTTTGTTTAATAGCAGTTCAGTTTTGCCCAACTCAATGACAAACTTGGCACACAGTCATATCTAATGAGTAAGATGTACTCTGATGTTTCATGGACATAGTAAAGCGTTAGGTGATGTAGGGAAGCCCGCATTTTCATGGCTTTGTGGCAAGACAGATGCCTTTGTTATATATGTTGGGTACATGGGTCAAATTGACAGACAAAGTTGCTACATTCCCATATCTAGTGAATGGAGTTAGATATTTAACACTAGAATTACCAGAGCCTACGAAAAAACTCGTAAATCCGTCCCACCGTAAATCGCGTCTTAAATCCGTTTGCACCTCTCCGCCAGAGTCTTTTGTCATCTAAATGTGCTGATAAACACAAACTACTAGCAGCCAGCTATTCCATCCCCCCACCGACTTAGAACGAACTTCTCCTAGCTCATGCCTTGCCTTGATTTGATTACAGTATCTGGGATTGAAGTGGAGTTTTAGAGTGGAAATAATATAGCGTTATTTGGAATACACGCATTTCATGTGTGTTCCGTTTCTATAGTAGTCTGTGCAAACACATTTTTAAAACAGAAACGTTTTTCATATTCTAATAGTAAATGACAAAATGTAGGCATAAACTATATAACGTATGAAGCCAGAAGTCCATATATCAAAGAAACACTTTCACAAAAGGTACAAATAAGAGAACACGTGCGCTTTTATTCAAAAATATAACTGCATAAAAAAAAAAAGCCGCGTTAGCATGCCACATTGACACTCTTACTACAACCGCCGCAGTGGCGTAATGGTATCAGCTCCTGACTGGGAATCAGAGGGTGGCGAGTTCGATCCCGATCGGCTTCACTTCGAGAAGTGAACTGCTCTTATTCTTACAATTTTAGAATAACAACATAAATTTGATTTCAGTCTGTAACAGCCGGTGTAACTTATGATACTGGTAAAGGTTAGATTTTTTTTTTTTTTTAATTCACTTTTCATTCTCGCAGTCGCATTCAGAATCAATCCATACAACCCCATCTGACACAGCTGTTTTCACATAAATAAAAGTGCACTTTTATTCAAGACTATAACCGAAGAATAAAGAAAGCAAGTTACAGTTGGTGGTTGATACAACAGCTTGCGTGGTGCAATGCTAAGAACTGCTGATTTCAAGTGACGGTGAGATACGAAGAAGGCAGCTTCGCCAGCATTTGTGTGTCAGAACCCTTTTTTTGGGGGGGGGCGGTAGTATGCATCGTGGTACACTGCAGACCTATAGCGCGTCTTTATGTCAGATGGGGTTTTATGGATTGATTCTGAATGCGACTGCGAGAATGAAAAGTGAATTAAAAAAAAAAAAAAAAAAAAGCTAACCTTTACCAGTATCATAAGTTACACCGGCTGTTACAGACTGAAATCAAATTTATGTTGTTGTTCTAAAATTGTAAGAATAAGAGCAGTTCACTTCTCGAAGTGGAGCCTTGCGGGATCGAACTCGCCACCCTCTGATTCCCAGTCAGGAGCTGATACCATTACGCCACCGCGGCGGTTGTAGTAAGAGTGTCAATGTGGCATGCTGATGCGGCTTTTTTTTTTTTTTGTGCAGTTATATTTTTGAATAAAAGCGCACGTGTTCTCTTATTTGTACCTTTTGTGAAAGTGTTTCTTTGATATATGGACTTCAGGCTTCATACATTATATAGTTTATGCCTACATTTTGTCATTTACTATTAGAATATGAAAAACGTTTCTGTTTTAAAAATGTGTTTGCACAGACTACTATAGAAACGGAACACACATGAAATGCGTGTATTCCAAATAACGCTATATTATTTCCACTCTAAAACTCCACTTCAATCCCAGATACTGTAATCAAATCAAGGCAAGGCAAGGCATGAGCTAAGAGAAGTTCGTTCTAAGTCGGTGGGGGGATGGAATAGCTAGATGCTAGTAGCTTGTGTTTATCAGCACATTTAGATGACAAAAGACTGGCGGAGAGGTGCAAACGGATTTAAGACGCGATTTAAGGTGGGACGGATTTACGAGTTTTTTTGTAGGCTCTGGTAATTCTAGTGTTAATGGGCACTGCAGAGGGTTAAATGGCATTGGGCTACATTAGTTTTGAGAAAAGAATGATGCCTTTATTAAATTGTAGTTGAACTTAGGGTAGATGGGTCAAATGGACTAGCAAATTTGTCATACTCCCATTTATCTAATGAACAGATTTCAATGTGATGTTCAACTGCCATTAAACAAGGTTGTATGCCATTGGCCCACTGCTGCTTCAGTAGTTTATATTGTGCAAAGCCCCCGATCTTTGTCTGTTTTGTATTTTTGTATATACAGTAAAACCCCACTTAATGTGGGGGATACGTTCCAAGAAATCCCAGCGCTACATGAAATTAGGTCATTTTAACATGTAAATAATGGTGATAGGTGAAACAGGACAGAGAATAAAGTTTGTTTTTTTGCTAATATCAATTTTTATTCGTAAATCATTCATGAAAATCAAAAATATTCACGTAAATAATTTATTTTTGTGATGAGGAAGGTTCTACCTCATTTGACACTGTTTTTTGTGAAGAAGTCATCTAACGTTGCCTGCCTTTTTCTCTGTCGTTTAGCAAGCAATCGTCTTGCCTTTGAACTTGTAGAAAAATGTGGATTATTTTGTTTAAACTGATCCATAATTTCCATAATAATGGCTAAACTTTTTTTTTTAGAAAATCCATTGAAAGTTCCTTTTGTTCCTCATCTTCAGAAACGCTAATTTGGCATTCACCTGAATCTAATTATCTGAGCACTTGCATTTCAGTTTCCAGTGAAATGCTTTTTCTTCTTTCTTTTCCTTTGCAACCACTCATTTTAAAACTAAAAAGGGATAATTATTTATTACATCCATCCATCCATCCATCCATTGTCTCCCGCTTATCCGAGGTCAGGTTGCGGGGGCAGCAGCTTGAGCAGAGATGCCCAGACTTCCCTCTCCCGGGCCACTTCTTCTAGCTCTTCCGGAAGAATCCCAAGGTGTTCCCAGGTCAGTTGAGAGACATAGTCCCTCCAACGTGTCCTGGGTCTTCCCCGGGGCCTCCTCCCGGTTAGACGTGCCCGGAACACCTCACCAGGGAGGCGTCCAGGAGGCATCCTGATCAGATGCCCGAGCCACCTCATCTGACTCCTCTCGATGCGGAGGAGCAGCGGCTCTTCTCTGAGTTCCTTCCAGATGACTGACCTTCTTACCCTATCTTTAAGGGAGAGCCCAGACACCCTGCGGAGGAAACTCATTTCAGCCGCTTGTATTCGCGATCTCGTTCTTTCGGTCACTACCCATAGCTCATGACCATAGGTGAGGGTAGGAACATAGATCGACTGGTAAATTGAGAGCTTCGCCTTGTGGCTCAGCTCCTTTTTCACCAGGACAGACCGATGCAACGCCCGCATTACTGCGGATGCCGCACCGATCCGCCTGTCGATCTCACGCTCCATTCTTCCCTCACTCGTGAACAAGACCCCGAGATACTTGAACTCCTCCACTTGGGGCAGGATCTCGCTACCAACCCTGAGAGGGCACTCCACCCTTTTCAGGCTGAGGACCATGGTCTCGGATTTGGAGGTGCTGATTCTCATCCCAGCCGCTTCACACTCGGCTGCGAACCGATCCAGAGAGAGCTGAAGATCGCTTATTTATTTATTATTTATTACAGTAAAATAGAATGTTATGTTTATATCCTTACATAATAATGTTGATGACCAATCATAAATGAACAGTGACATAGCAGGCATACGTAATATACTGTACTGCACTGATGTCAAATGTGCCACGAGACTGCATGCGAGTATCTAATGATGTCGTCGGATTGTGGTGAAAACCAACATTTTCGCCGAAAACCGCACATTTATGTGACTACAGAGTGAATCAATGAAAAATTAGAATTTGAAAAATAAATTGCGTAATACAGGAACAGCGTTAAATAGAGCAGCATTAAGCAGGGTTTTACTGTATTCATATCCTTCTGGGGGGCAGGGGTCATCATTCCGTTACTCCCACCTCAACCCCAAATCTATGACTAAGCATGCTGATATCCGAAAGTTGGGAACATTCCGCAACATCTCGCTCTGCTATACACATATAACAAATATATGGACACTCAACTAAGATGTTATGTAAAGTTTAAAACACACCACCGTTAATTTGTTAATTTCATGCTCTCACTATGTATTGTTAATTACATGTTTTCATTATTTAATTAATTTCATTGTATCGGTTTTATTTAGTTTCTTGTGTTTTGCCCTTTGGAGCCACTGTAAGTGGGCTAAGTATGAATTATGATCGCTGTCAAAAATAACTCCAGCATTCTACCTTTGTGGCCCATGCGTAGTAGCAAAAATCGATTGTTTGCGATTGTTTCTTCCTTGATAGCTAATGTCTTATGCATCCATTAACACATTTTTGACAGTTTGTTCACGCTTGAGAATTGTATTTGTAACTTTCAGAAGCGCAAGCATATTTTATAGTGAGCTGACATAATTTTCAGAAGCTAGCATAACTTTCAGAAGCACAAGCATAATTGACATGTGTGAAATGTAATCTTGACTTAAATTTTTACGAGTTATTTTTGATAGCGATCTTACTCCATAGTTTTATTTGTAAAGTTTTGTTGCAAAAGTGCATAGCACTCTTCTACAACAATACAATCACAATTGGCATCTTTAAGAGAATATTCTCCTTAGTTAACTCTTTTAGGGCTAATTTTTTTTTTGTTTCTTTTCTCCCAGGGCTGAATATTTTTCCAAAAACTAACATTTTTTAAAAAAGAACACAAAGCAATTGTTTAACATATCAAATCAACAAAAAATATTTACTTTTGACAAATGTTACTGTCTTGCATGTTGTATGAGCCTGCATACTCTATGATTTCACACACATATCACATACATTTTACATAGCAAAGTCTGATCTCGCTCAAAGCAGCCAATTTCAGTCATTGCCACATTGCACTCCTTACAATACGTGTTGCTTTGGTGCCTATTTTTCAATTGTCTGTTGCTGCACTTTCTAACATATATTGTTAGTGTGTACTGTAGAGAGACAAGTCACCCATTTGCCATCATGCCATGCCACTGCCACCAAGTTTTCTGCCAGCATGAAAACCGTATTGTCACCTCTTTTCATCTTCTGAAACTTTATGAACTTTATGTATGGCATTATAACCTGGCTCACCCCATGGGATTTGCTTCTGTTTATTACAGAAGTGAATAAAACTTTGCAGCAGCACGTACCTAAGCCACCAGGGGACAAAACACGTTTGGACCAATGCTCCCTGAAGTTATATCACCAATTCTGTCTCATCTCTATTTGTAATGCCACAGCGCGCTTCATCTCGTCTTTCGTTGTGGGTTTCCACTTTGAAAAACGAGAATGCGATGCAAACGCAGCCCGCGATTCAAAAAAAATCTCTGCCTACCTGTTTGTCTCGTCTGACAGTAGCTGAAAAGCAGCATCAGGAGAGAGCAGCCTGAAGTACAGCAGCTAGTGATCTGTCGTGTCCAACAGCAAGCCATGCCGTCTTGTAAACTCCGGTAGCCAGATCAGCTCTCAACGGATCAATGTCTGTGTATTTATCCCATGCGAACCTTGCCGTAGATGCATCGGCTGCGCGAAGGCACGCAACTGGCAGCAGATCCGCTGGCGCGGCATCGGCTGGTGTCTGATCAGCTGATGCCTGCTTCTAACTCTCTTGCTCGATCTCCTGATCACTGCCAATAAAGTCCGATTCTGAAAAATCAAGAGTCCGACTCCGCGATAATGCGCAAATGCGCATAATGCGAGTGTTTTCTTTTCTGCACTTGCTTCGCTGCCTTTTCACATGTCGGTGCCATCTTGCCTGTTTACATTTCGCAACTCACGCACACGCAATGTTTATTTGCCGAGTCAACGAGTCTAGCATTCCTCCAAGCACAGAGGGAATGCCTGTGACGTGACAGTGAGATTTGTCACCATTAACAGCTGATTGTCGCCCTGCCTTCAACCCCTCCTGTCGACAAAAGTCGACATCCGCCCTAAAAGAGTTAATAGGTGATTTATTAAAGGATTATGTCATGTTGATGCCTTGTCTTTTTCCAGTGTGCACAAAACTAGAAAAATGAACTGAAAAGTACATTAATACTGTATTCTCAAATTGTTTTCAAACATAATTTAGTCCCCACCAATTAGTTTCTCTGTCAAAAATATCATCCATTTGACCTTTGGGGCTATTCTGAAATGCAGTATGTCCTTTACATTGTCATACACATTTAGTTGACCACAGCCAGTGCAGCGGCTTTAAAATTTGTCATGCTTGGACCATTAAGCGGGTTCACATGTTAGTAAAAATGAGGTTTAAGCCAGAAAAAGCATGGTCACACACAGTAGTGTTTAGGCTAATAGTAAGGAGCATTTCCACAAACTCCAGCTGTAGCTCATTGAAGGCTCAGAATGCATATAGCTTAATGGTGAGCATCTTTTAAGTTTATTATTCTCCAGAAAGTAACATATAATCAAGCAGATAAACTTTTTTAGAACTTAAACAATAAATAACCTCAAAATTAATCTTGAGAGAAAAAAACTATAGAAAATTTAAAAAAAAAAAAAAAAAAACAACAACAGTTAATCCCTCCCAGAGTGAGAGAGCCAAGAGCAGGGGAAGCAACCACAATATTTTCCCCCTTTTTGAATACTTACTCTAAAATTTTTTCTTTTAAGTCTTGCCATGTTTTAAAAATGTTTTAGAAAGATCTCTAAGCAAGTATAATATATTTTCCAATTTCATATATTAAAGAATGTCTGTCTATTATCAGCTGAGTTATAAATTGTGGGTTCTGATGTGGGTGTTCTTTTGTGACTGCACGAGGCAAGATCTGTCTGTAATGGATTATAGCCCTCTGATTTCAAAATGTTAATGTCCATTTTGTAGAGTTGAACACTTTAAACTTTATGATGGAAGCCATTGAATATTTTAGGTCATTTTTGGAGCAGTAGCAAGCTCTGCTAGTTAAAAAGAATTATCTACTGCATAACTGTACATTTTTTGTTTCCAAGTTTTACATGTTATTAATGACTCGGCACTACAACAGCATTTGTTATATCTTGCAGGCCGATTAAAACCGCATTAACCTCAAAATAAAGGATCACTTTCATATGTGGTTTCTTTGATGCTCTCTTCATAAAACATGGTACATTTTATGTCCTGTTTGTGATGTTGACCCCTCCCTCAGGTCATCACTACTGTGCGGAATATCCTCCATATTTAATCCACTGAAAAAGTTACTCCAGTGTTTTAAGTTACTTTCTATTTATTTTAGTCATAATGCTATTTGTAGTTACGATTCCTTTCACCTTACTGGTATTAAAGCAGTAGTGAAGCTGTTCACTTTGCCCGCAATACACCCCCCCTTTTTTTTTTTATCCGTAACTTAAGTACGCATTAATTATTACTTTATTAATATAACAATAAACAACAAAATGATATGATTAACTGTTGGCTTTCTTACTCCTCCCTACCTCAGTTGATTTACAGCCAACACTATTGTTTCTCTTGCTTACTCACAGACTTGCTGCATGAATTTGCTATATTTCTCTTTAGTGCATGTGTGTGGAAAACCTGGTTAATCCTTGATGGTTTCTCTCTGTTCACGAGGGCTGCACGGCAAAAATGATTTCTGAAGTGGTGATGTGCAGTGTTAAAGGAATTGTTTTTCTCAATATGCTCTGATGCCATGGTGTGCAATCAGAAAGTATTTTACTCGACTAAGTACAATCAGTATCTGAAGTTAGCAGAACACAGCTTCAAATATGATAGAAACAATACCTGTTCAGTTTACAACGGTGGTATAATTGCAATATTACACTTAAGATCCCAGATTGCAATAACTAGCTCTTGGGACAAAATGGAGCCATGACAAATATGTAAGGAAAATCATTAATGATATATTAAAAAAATTTTTTTTATTGAACTCGAACCAGCTGCTTCAAAGGTGTTCTCATAGTCTGTTTTCAAAGTTGGAATATCTGAGTTTTCCTTTAATTTTAATGAAAATTATATACAACCACTTTTGTGTAATTCTGGAACAAACATTCACAAAAACCATCTCTAACTCAGCTTTGTAATAAAGAGGCACATGTAAGGATACCATGAATAAGTTAATTTTGCACTAGGTGTAGCATTCCTTCCATTTGAGTGCTAAATGTAATTTGTTCTCCTTAGTAATAAGTCACATTGCATTTCATTAATGTATGGTTTACAAACACCATTACCATGCAAGTTCAGCTGATGAATGGCATGATTAAATAATTGTTCATTAACTAAACCAAGTGTAATTTTTTTGTAATTAAAATACATAAAACGTTATAGCAAATATTACTTATTAGTCTTTTTTGTAATTTATTACTAATATGGTGACCGAGAATAGGGGGACTGTAATTTTTACCTATCATATATTGATTACACTGTTCATCCTCCCCTAATATTATACATATAAATGGCACATTCAGTTTTTTTGCAGTGAACATCTCTTCACTTAGATGTGGGATTTCCTGATCATAGTCACTGATCTCGTCACTGCATCATGTTAAATTACACAGCTGAAAATTGTAGCCCATGTCTCATTTACTTATCTATCACCGAATTTCTAGCACAGTTGTGCTCTTCCCTTTTTCTGACAACTAGTACTGTGCTGCCTGATGAAGCTGTGTTTTCTGAACGATTGAGAGCTGCCCTTTAATTTCGTTTTTCCATTAAGTTATGGTGTTTAAAATATGAGACATCAGACAGACAAGCTTCTCCAAGTTTTGTGAGGTTCAAAACATACTCGTTCCTGTCCTCATTGCTACATTCTATGCATTGTAATTCCGGATGAGCATTCATTGGTTCACATATTTGATTTTATCCTTGCCAGTTGTAGACTAGTTGGCCTTAGTCGTTAGGTATGTCACATTAGATGATCAGCTTTACAGGAACGCACTGCCAACTGCCTCCAACTTATTAAGATTGTGAAAGTGAAATCTACGCCTGAAAATGCTGCAGAATTTGTCTAATGTTATAGGCTTTAGATAGGACAAGATTTGGATAACAGCAGAAAATGTTTGGTTTTCAGCTAAGATGCCTTATAAACACTTTGTCTAATCTTTAACCACTTTGAAACAAAAAAGGTGCAGTAGAATAAAACCATGCTGCTGTCGGCATGTCTCTACCATGCTGCATTTGTATTTAATGTTAGTACTGTACATTTCAAGCTACTAAATTAGGAAAGCTGCACTTGTACTCTAAAGTGATATGAATCCTTCAAAGTTAAGACACCCATCATTGTTTGTTCTATATTTAACAAAAATCAGACTTTGTTTTAGAGTTTTGATTCAACAGAATATTTCAAATAATTACACAAGTGAAAATGGCATGGACAAAAATTAGACCCTTAATCTAACATTTTTTGTACAACCTTTAGAAGCAATCACTACAAACAAGTGATTCCTGCAGGTCTCCTCTGCACCTGTTAACAGGATAGTTGAGCTTACTGTTCCTGAGCAAACTGTTCCAGCTTTGTTGGGTTTGAAGGATCCCTTCTCCAGACCGCATGTTTCATTTCTTGTCATTGATGTTCGATAGTATTTAAATCAGGGCTTATAGAAGCCACTTCAGAATAATTCAGTGTTTGCTTCTTAGCTGTTTTGGGTGCTTTTATCTGTGTTTTTTGAGTTATTATTCTATTGGAGGATTCATGACTTCCAAATGAGATGGTGGTTTCTGACTCTGGGGCAGTACGTTTTGCTCCAGAATGTCTTGATAGTCTTGACATTTCATTGTTCCCTGTACAGACTCGAGGCACCCCATGCCAGATGCAACAACGTTGCCCCAACACAAAACTAGGCATCCTCCATGTTTCACAGTAGTTAATGGTTTTCTTTTCTTTGAAAGCTTAATTTTTTCATCTGTGGGCATAGAGCTGATGTGACTTGCCAGAAAGCTCCAGTTTTGTCTCATCTGTCCAAAGGATATTCTCCCAGAAGCATTGTGGCTTCTCAATATGCATTTTAGCAAATTCCAGTCTGGCTTTTTATGTTGTTCTATCAACAGTGGAGTCTTCCTTTATCATCTTCCATTAAGCACAGTGTCACTCAAAAAATGATGGACCTTGACCTAGGAGTTCAGCTTGTATCTCTTTGGAAGTGTTTCCTTGGTTTTTTGTCTACCACTATCCTTCTGCCAGTTCTGGGGTTGGTTTTTGTCTTGCCACCGTTTTCAGGGAGGTTGACTACAGTCTGATGGACCTTAAACTTCCTAACAATAATAATAAAACTGTTGTCACAGAAACATCAAGCTGCTTGAAAATGTTCTTATAGCCTTTGCCTTTTAACATGCTTTTCTGTAATTTTCTTTCTGATCTCCTTAAACAACTCTCTCCTTTGCTTTCGCTGGCCCATGTTAAGTGTAAGACACAGCAGAGTGACAAATTTTCTCCATTTAAATAGGTTTAATGACTGACTGCACGATTGGAGACATGTAATACTAATTAAAGGAAATGGCTAGTTTGAAAAATCACTCTTAATTTAGTTATTTATGATCTTTTTTAGAGGTACCAACAGATGTGTCCAGGCCATTTTAGAAATTATGTGTAGAATATGCAGTAGTTTTCTCTTTTCTCACTTGCTTTGCATGTAGAATTCATAGGACAGTTGCTTTTCATTTAATAACTTTTCATTAGGCATATGGCACTTTTTTAAATTTGCTTTAAGGGTGCTAACAAATTTGTCCACCTCTGAATATGGATTATACTTAGAGGAAACACTTTCATATGGGTCAGCTGTTTAAAACTGTGATTAAATCTGTATAATAGTATACCAGTGCTATTTGATACCCTCTATTTTTGTATTGTAAATGTGAGTTTCTGCCATGTGCAGTTGCCACTAACAGACGAGAAAATTTGACTCTTGTGTGGATGATCTGGAATTGGACGATATTCCAGTTCATCCACTATACCAGACTAAATTCTCCTTGTGGTGTGCGTTAAAAAAGTTTACCAGTATGCTAAAAACTGAAGGAAACTTTCAAATGTAAAAAATATTCTCTCACAAAATGTGCATACAAAATGAAATTGTAAATGTAACTATGTCAGTTGTACTTAGTTCTGAAATGTAATGCCTTTGTTTATTAACTTTTGTGTGAACTGTGTGTCATAAGTAAATCTCTCCGTTTAAGAGTATTGCACAGAGTGTTGTGTAGTTCAAACTGCTCATGAGTCGATGCCAAATACGTTCCTTTGGTTTAAACGGGTTTGACAGTGAAGTGAATGTACTGTATGTCTTGAGCCAGCAGTTTGAACAAGTAGGTAGACAGGATAGATTGAATCCATACAAAAAGATAGAGAAATTAGATGCACACTTACCAGTTCAAGTTGGAAAGGTGAATGTTTGCTGTTGAATGCACTTGAGTATCAAGAGTGTTGACTAGAGTTTGAAGGTTAACCTTGTGCCTAATCACGAATACATTTGGTGTTTATTTAAAAAATACATTTCATTCTGTAATGTGTATATATACGTGCATTATACTAGTACCTGCCAAAAGCATCAGAATGTTTCATTATACAGTAATATGTGATTCTGGCCATACCTCCCATTCCTAGGATGACACTGCATATTGTAAATTTCCAGTCAGTGCCTGGCTTGGAAATTGTTCAAAATAAATAATAGAACATCATTAAAATTGTCATTTTTAAGTATAATGTGCAAAACTAATACCGCTTATTTTTTAAAACTGATGTTACCATTTTTGCTCTGCAGTGATCTGAACCACAGTACACAGTATGTACAGGGCCTTGCACTGTGCACCCTTGGCTGTATGGGTTCTTCTGAAATGTGTAGAGACTTAGCAGGTGAAGTTGAGAAGCTACTTAAAACCTCAAATTCCTACTTAAGAAAAAAGGTAACTTTATGATCATTTTTGTCATATGATATAGTTTTAACCATGTCACCATGTATGAATTGTATTGTGGTCAAATATTGTTCTTATCTCAGTAATTCTTAAATCATTTAAATCCTTTCAATGCTGAATTAAAACAGTTTTGGGAAAAAAAACTCCTGTTTGTTTGTTTATGTTTGGACATATTTATATGTATGCTGCTAACATCCACTAATAAAAGCTGACAATTTTGGAGTGTTCGCTCAACTGGAGAATTTGTTTTATTAGTAGTTTATACTTTTTCAGTCAATGTATGATGCACAGCTTTCTTACAGGTGCAACTAAAAACTAATTTTGAATATGGTTTGGTAAGGGACTCTGTAATATAGTAAATTCATGATGGTTGTGCAAGTGATTTTTTTTTTTTGTTTGTTTTATATAAATTTTTTATATTTTGCTATATGTCAAGTATTGCAGTTTGGCTCTATGATATTGCATTTTAGTATTCCTTTTTATTTGACAGAAATATAAGTTGACATAGTATCAAAATGGCCTATAATGTAACAATCCATAGTACCTTATAATAAAAGCTGTTGAGTCACAAAACACCTTTTTATATGTTTATTTTAGAAGGGGAACAATAATTTACACAGTAAGCCTGAGGTTAGTTTATTACCATTGTCACAAATATGAGTCACAGACATCATAAATGTTTGGGGCAGCCACCTGTATATTGTTTCCCGGCTGCACAATTGAAGTAAATTCAACAGAGATGTTTACAGTTTTGTGTCTAAAATATTACTGATATTGTGAAGGTAAGATGGCAGATTTAAAGGCTGGTAAAGGAAAGGACGTCATAGGGCCCGGAACCAGAAGTGATGTCGTCATTGGTGCTGGTACCATGCGGGATTTTCCGTGAATGGTCTGCAAGAGATTGAGAGAGACAGCCAGTGCATCCCATCGCCCCCTGGTCTGGTGTGTGTACTACTATCATTTAGGCCCTTCAGCTGTCTCCCAATCGCATGTGTGTGACACCATATATAACACAACATCAAACTTACTTTTGGATGACACCATGAAATCCATTTGTTATGCAAGTACATAAATGGATTTAAAAATGATTAAAAATCAAATAAAAGGAGTCTGCTCTGGTCACTGTATGGATAATATATCATAGAGTAAAATATTGCTGCACACTCCAAGGGATTAATTTTTCTGTATATCATCAACTGTGATTTATAAAAATAACAATGTTTTGACACAAGAATTGTCGCTAAGATTTCTTTCTGTTTGGATGTTGCATATTGATTATTCAGAGTATTTTTAGAAAATGGTGCAGCTATTTAACTTTGGTCATATTCAGTGTTTATACTGCATTCCAAATAGAATTGAATTTTGTCCTCTGAGGCATATGTGTGTTATCATCTTTTTGGAGTTGTTTTCATTGTAAAAGTTAGAGATTCTGATTAGAAGTTCTTTACAATATTCATCCGTTATTCTTCCCTGAAAGCTAAGCAAAGCAGGCAGTGGTACAATGGCACAATGCCTACATATAGGAAGGACAACATATCTGTCACTAGATTTGTTAATACTCATTAATTGCTCATGTTTTAACTATTTGCTGCTGATGTTTCAGCTTTGTCAGGTTTGAACTTGACATCAAAGTTTATAAAAATTAGAAAAAGAAACACAAACAATCGTCTATGGCAAATGTTACTTACGTGAAAGCCCAATACAGTGCAAAGGCCTTTCTATCAGATTTTCACGTATTTACTTTCTGAAAATTAAGAATACTCTCCGCACTTAAATCAGGAAAATGCTATTCTGATTCATTTAAATCAAACATATGCCTTTCTCTCTGGTCCTTTTTTTTTTTTTTTTGGTAACCAGTAAGCTGTGCCGATTTCTGGGTTATTCTTAATGCAGGACATGAAGGTTTTCCAGCATTTAACCATTTTATATTCATTAAAATAATTACTACCCAGTAAGCAGCAACAGCTGATCACCCCCACCCCCAGGGATGCATTTTAATCATTCATGCAGTTATATTCTCGCAGTTAGCAATAGTATGCAAACAGGATAATTAAGTCATCAACATACTGTGATCATAACTCAAAGCCTTAGCTCAGGATGGCTTGGTCAAGTCACATGCAGTAAGCAAAGTGTGAGGGGGGAAAAAAAAAAACACAACCAATTATTTTTGTGTGTTTTCGTTTAAGGTGCTCCCACATCATGGTTGTGCACCAATGCCAAGTAGGCTCATTTTTACTGATCTTGCAAGACAGATTTCTTACTAGATGTAAAGTTGAAATGACTCCACATTTATGTGTTCTTTGTTCTTCTGACCCTTCAACACATTTGCAGTAAGGAGACTGTGGAAGATTGTGGGTTTGCTTCCCGGTTTATATCCTTAGTCCCTGCCATATCTCAGAATGTGATTAATGTTACTCATGGATTCTTCTATTTTCTCATAACAAACTTCATTATCCCATTTATTCTTCTCATTCAGTAACATCTCCAAATACTTCATCCAGGTATCCAAAATCCCATTGTCAATCTCAATGGTTTCTTTGTCATTTTTAAAGCAATTCACACCTATAATACATTATTTTTGTCTTTTCCCTCCTGCTTTGTGATTCTGAACACATTTTTTCATCCCTTCTTATGCAACTAACTTGCCAACTTCTATATCTTAGCTTCTTATGCTACCTTAACTGCTTTTTAGCTTTTCGCTTTACTTACTTACACAACACTAACTCGGAAAAAAGTTTTGACAGTATTGAAAATGTAAATAAAAACAGAAAGCAGTGATTAGTAAATTATACTAACTGGTCCTTAAACTGAAAACAACCAAATATATGGTGTTATAACTAATTATTTTTGCTTTTTCTATATAAACCTCTAAGCATGGAAGTGTGTGTGTTTGTCCAGCCTGGAAGTGGGGCTCCCTTCCAAGGAAACAGAAAACTCGATAAATATTACTGTAGTGTTTTTATTACTTTGAAGGGTTTTCATTTTTTTTTATTATTTATTTTATTACTTTCCATTAATAAGTAACTAAAGGTTTTTTTTTTTTTATTATTTTATTATTAAAACCCTATGCTGGGTCAATAGCAGTGTTAGACCATCTTAGTTTTTTTTCTTTATTTCAGAAAACTAATCTAATATATATTTAAACATTTGAAAGGGTCACATTTACTGAGTGGCTGAGCATTGTGATGAAAATGTGAGAAGACTATGCCTGGAAACAGAAAGCTTAATAGTCTTAGCATTTTAATAAGTCTGTTTTTACCTTATACTTTACATGTATGACTAACACACAGTTTCACAAATGCCATCATTATTTATAGCTCCACGTTGTTTATTTTTATTGCGTGAATTGTGAAATTATAAGACCCATCAAAAGGGAGAATTAAAATACTCAAAATCAAGATAAATATTAATTTTGGTAAAAAGCATTAAGATTTACATCAGGGCTCTGCAAATCCAGTAATAAAAGCTGTGGGTTTCTGTTCCAACCCAATTGCTTATTTAGAAACCTATCCTTACCACTAACAGATCTTAATTTTATAGCATGTTCATTCATGTTTTAATACTGCCATGTTAGGATATTCTTATATTGTAGAATTTTTTTACTTTCCAAGGACATCATCCAAATTATTTGTAGCCAGAAGTAAATCAGTTTCTCTTCAGTTTTCATCCAAATATTTTATTAAACCAGTTCACAATGAAAATGCACACAGGTATAAAATAAAAAGTTAGATGGAGAACTGCTGGTTCCTTTGTTGTTTGCATTTTATAAACTGCTCAAAAAAATTAAAGGAACACTTTGAAAACACATCAGATCACAATGGGGAGAAAAAATCATGCTGGATATCTATACTGATATAGACTGGGTAATGTGTTAGGAGCGAAAGGATGCCATATCATTTGATGGAAATTAAAATTATTACAGAGGGCTGAATTGCAAGACACCCAGACAATCAAATTAAAAAAATGATGCAGCAGGCTAGTCCATTTTGCCGAAATTTCATTGCAGCAGCTCAAAAATCGTACTCCATAGTTTTATGGCCCCCACGTGCTTGTATGCATGCCTGACAATATCGGGGCAAGCTCATAATGGGATGATAGATGGTGTCCTGGGGAATCTCCTCCCAGATCTGGACCAGGGTATCACTGAGCTCCTGGACAGTCTGAGGTGCAACCTGGTGGTGTCGTATGGATGGAAACATAATGTCCCAGAGGTGTTCTATTGAATTTACGTCAGGCGAGTGGTGGGCCAGTCAATGGTATCGGTTGCTTAATCATCCAGGAACTGCCTGCATACTCTCACCACATGAGGCCGGGCATTGTCATGCACTAGGAGGAGCCCAGGACTCACTGCACCAGCATAGGTTCTGCCAATGGGTCCAAAGATTTCATCCCAATGCCTAATGGCAGTCAGGGTGCTGTTGTCTAGCCTGTAAAGGTCTGTACGTCCCTCCATGGATATGCCTCCCCAGACCATCACAGACCCACCACCAAACCAGTCATGCTGAACGATGTTACAGCATAACGTTCTCCATGGCTTCTCCAGACCCTTTCACGTCTGTCACATGTGCTCAGTGTGAACCTGCTCTTATCTGTGAAAAGCACAGGGTACCAGCGGTGGACCTGCCTATTCTGGTAATCTTTGGCAAATGCCAATCAAGCTCCACAGTTCTGGGCAATGAGCACAGGGCCCACGAGAGGACGTCAGGCCCTCAGGCCTCCCTCATGAAGTCTGTTTCTGATTGTTTGGTCAGAGACATTCATACCAGTGGCCTGCTAGAGGTCATTTTGTAGGGCTCTGGCAGTGCTCATCCTGTTCCTCCTTGTCCAAAGGAGCAGATACCAGCCCTGCTGATAGGTTAAGGACCTTCTAGTGCCCTGTCCATTTCTCCTAGAGTAACTGCCTGTCTCCTGGAATCTCCTCCATGCCCTTGAGACCGTGCTGGGAGAGACAGCAAACCTTCTGGCAATGACACGTATTGATGTGCCATCCTGGAGAAGTTGGACTACCTGTGCAACCTTTGTAGGGTCCAGGTATCACTCAACAATGCAGACAAGCTGAAGGCCGCTATCAAAGCATCGTTGGCTTCCATAACACCTCAGTAGTCCCACAGGCTGATCACCTCCATGCCATGCTGCATTGATGCAGTAATTCATGCAAGAGGAGCCTTAACCAAGTATTGAGTACATATGTGGACATACTTTTCAGTAGGCCAGCATTTCTATATTATTATTATTATTTTATTTTTTTTTTTTATTGGTCTTATGTAATAATCAAATTGTCTGAGATACTGAAAATTTTTGAGTTTAGAAAGAAATAAACGCTTGAAATATATTATTGTGCAATGAATCTATATAATGAGTTTCACTTTTTAAATTGAATTACTGAAATAAATTAAAATTTCGATGATATTCTAATTTATTGAGATGCACCTGTAATTATTACAAAATGTAATGCATTACAGTTTTTGTTTAATTTTACTTTTGTCCTTTTGTATGAAAAATTGAACATTTTCACTGGCCTGCATTTGTTATTGAATCCTGAATCCATATAGGAACCTTAACAAAACTGACCAGAAACATGACCATATTTGTTAATTTTCTTGTGTTTTATAAACGTTTATTCCCTTATGTGCAGTGAAGTAAATAACATCCATTCTCTTTTTCCATGCCTTTTTTGCTCTGTAAATACTAGCCAGTGTGCCACCAGATCACACAAAATACTTGCAGCAAATATGTGGATTTAAACTAGACTGATACTTCATTTGTAGGTTTCTTTTATTACATTGCTCGCAGCATACTGTTTTTTGCATAGCTGTGCAATTTTGCCCTGCAAGTGAGTGGCATACCAGATTTGCTTTTTGCGTTCCACTCAGTGCTTCTGCAATAACTACTGCCTTCCTGTGACCCTAAACTGGACAGAATAAAATGTATCCTTCAGCACATTGAAAATTGAATATATACCTTAACTTTTGTCAGTTCTTTTCACTTGAGTGCACGGTACATAGTTGGTTAACATCTTCCAAACGGCTGAAGCACACATATGTGCACAGTGTTACACCGATGCAGGCCACATCTTAAAAAGGCAATACTTCTGCGAAACAATTAGTGTTTTTTTTTTTATTTTTAAATTAAGTATTGCATTGGGTTACTCATTACTTGAAATGTTAATGTTCGATTTTCAGAACCAATTTCATGGTAAAATTTTCACGTTTGTCTTATCTGCAGGTTACACAGTTTTCCAGGTATTTTGGTTAAAAATTTGATGGTCGTCTTATTTGTGACTATCCATGGTTATTAAATTTATTTATAAATTTAAATTTATTTTTATTTATCATCAATTATGTTGTCTGTTAGGCTTTTCTCTGAATTTACTATCTTAGTCTTCTTTGTTTATTTATCTGGTTTAGTACAATGCTATATACTGTATATCCTGACGTTCTTTCTAAACTCTCTGAAGTGCCTTGAGCATGGGAAAGGCGCTATATAAATAAAATGTAGTATTATTATTATTCAGTTTGTATCTGCCTGTTTGAGTATCACTCAGAAGCCATTGCACTTACTGTATTTCTATAGCACTTTGCAGTTATATCTGGTATAGTCAAACTTAGAATATAGAGTAAAATGTTACATTTTCTATATATACATTTCTAGAAAAAAGTAAAATAACCTCATTAAAAGTTCCAGTTTTCGCTGGATCTTTTTGCCTTTAAAATTTTAATACTTCCACTGATATCATGTGGCAGAGAGATTCTTGGATATTTACTTCAGAAGATTAAAAACAATTAGTGTGGAATATGACCCGGACACAGACAGGCAGACACGTTTAAATTACCCCACACGCGTTTATTCTCTTTTTCCATTATACAGATCAGTACTCACAAACCCCAATACCCCACAGTTCTGGCCAAATCACAATGCCTTTGCTTTCTCTTCTTCAGGCCGCCTCCTTCTCTCCTCCAGAGACCTTGTCCTTCTTCCACACCAACTCAAGTCGTCCTCTGAAGGGAGGCGGCCCCTTTAAATAAGCACCCGGATGTGCTCCAGGTGTGTCCCCGGCAATCTCCCACCAACACGCCCCAGTGTGGCGGAAGTGCCGGCTGTATCCCTGGAAGCACTCCGGGTGTCCCCTCTTTTCTTCCCTCCGGCTCTTCCGGGTGTGGCAGAAGTACTGAGGTCCAGGGTCCTACTGGTATTGGGGTGCCCCCTGGCGGTGACCACGGGCCCCTACAGGGTCGAGTTTCCCAGCTGTGTACCCGTGGCCCTTAGGACAGTCGCCCCCTCGAGGTGTGGAGGAGGCACAAGCCCTTCTCTGGTCTTCTAGGGTGTCCTGGCTGGGTACCACCCCTATCCGCGTACCACAATAGCAAAACAACACTGATTTCAGGTGTTTATGTTGATCACAATAATTATGGAAAATTTTTTCATATTTGTGTGTTGAAAAAGAATGAGATTTTTACCTTTGTCATTCAGTAACTCTAACACTAGAATTCCTGAAGCTTACAATTTTTTTTGTTGTCCATGAACTCCTTAAAATTTTCCTGACATACTCCAAGAAGCTAGTAGCTCCACAGCATGTGCTAATAGCCCGCTTTTGTTTTGCAAATGTGTGGTTTAGCAGAACGCGGCCTGTTGCCCTCCCCCTTTCAGTCAGATGAAGACATCACCCTGCTGCAATCCTCACAGTTCAAGTCTGTGTTGGAGTGTTTATGTGGTGATGAGTTTGTAAGGAATTATATAGGTAACTAACAAAATACCCGCACTTCGCAGCGGCGAAGTACTGCCTTAAAATTTTTAAGAAGAAAAGTAAACCTTTTTAAACTGAGGGAAAATATACAAATAACTAGCCAACCCGCGGCGTAGCATACGCCGCATAATTATGTATTGATGGGTGAGCACTTCCTGAACGACACAGTTGTCCAAATGGGGTGGGTTTGTGGATAACACTGTGAGTGAATGAAGATAGACCTCTGGAGAGAGCAACATATAATTGTCCGTGACTGAAAGCGGGATCGTCTGTGACGAAGAAGGCCACGCTGGTGAAAGTTACTTCGTCGTTAGGAATAAGTGTCAGTACTTGTAGATTAAGGTGTAGCGAGTCTTCTTTGTTGAAGCTTAATATAGCTTGCGTACTGAGATGTTCCGGAGTCATAGTTGAGAAACACTTTTTTAATGTCTTCTAAGCACAGGGGAAAAAAATGAACATGTGAAACATCCGTAATGTAATAAGCCACCAAGAAAAGTAACATTGCAACAATGCTATCTACGACCCGATCTCTGTAAACAGAAGTGAAAACAAAATCGAGCCCGGTGTATTCTTTAACTGCCTTGTGGCGCTGTAGTAGTGCTGCTGCTTTGCAGTAAGGAGACTGTGGAAGATTGTGGTTTCGCTTCCCGGTTCCTCCCTGTGTGGATAGCGCTTTGAATACTGAGAACACCGCTATATAAACGTAACGAAGTATTAACAGGAAATTGTCTTCGTGTAATAGTAAAAGACAAATTATCCACGACAAACTGTTTTACACGCTGCATACCAACCCGCGTAGTATACGCTGCATAATCACGCCTCTTTTTAAATGTTTTTTAAGCAGAGGGAAAAAAATGAACATTTGCAAAATCCATAACGCTTCTTTCAGTAAGTACAATGCACACGCGTTTAATTTGTCGGCCACTTTTTGCCAGCCGTCTTTTCTGGTTTGGGCTGCTTTTGCAGTGTTACCGCTTGTGCATATTAAATCTTGAAATCCTTCGAGTAACTAATTAACTAACTAACACCAACCCACCCACACACACAGCTTGTGTGAAACAAATGCACCCGTACTTTCATAATTTTGTTGCAGCCTATAGTGGAGTCAGGCACAGAGAAGGTCAGCTGCTGAGAGAGCGTCTCGACTGTTGCAGGGCCTGCATCGGTGAAACAGGTGAGACGCTAATGAAACAGAAGCACAGGGCTTATTGGTTTTTAAAGACTGCTTCCTTCATTGTGTTTTAACCTCAGTTTTAAAGGATTGTTTTAAGGATCCCATGGGATACCCCTCGCAAACTGTTTGACGCTGTATTCAGCAATTCACATCCGCGATAAACATGTGGATGTGACCTGTGGTCCTGTCGTGTCCACACTCGTTCTCAAAGCATACACACCGCATGGTCATGTACCCGCTCGCAAGAGCAACTCATGAAGACCCGCCCACCAACTCTAAGACCATGGCGTGTAAAACAGTTTGCGATGATGGTGCGTGCGTCGTAACTGAAAAGAATAATGAAAAGTCAACGTGGCTCAGAGGTGCATGTGAACTCCTAGCACAGACGAAAGCGACTTACAGGGTGGTCGGTGAGTTGTTGCGTACGGGCACATGAGCTGGCAGTGGGAATGCCTAGATAGTGAGGGTGGACACGGGCCGGGGAATAAGGAGTGTTGGTGGGCGGGGAAACGTTTTCCGTGTTCCTACAGGACCATCTAAGAAGACGCATGTTTGTCGTGGATGCGAATTGCTGTATGTAGCGTGTAAAACAGTTTGCAATGTTTCACGCGGTTGTGCGTCGTAACCGAAAAATCAACGTTGCTCAGAGCTGCATCTGGACTGTAGCACAGACAAACATGTTTTCCGAGGCGTCGCGTCCGAGTTGGTGGGCGTTTGCTCTGCGAGTTTTCGTTGTATCCAATGGTCTTAGAGTTGGTGGGCGTGTCTCTTTCCTGCGTGCTTTCATGGGTGTGGGCGTGGCTCCTTCCTGCGTGCTTTCATGGGTGTCTTGCCCGCTCTGGCGGTGGCTTAGAGAATTATATATATAGATTATTTGTTAAGGATTTCTTTGTATACCACGTTGTCAGTTCGGCCCTCCAGTTGTAATATGACCAAGCTGTGTGCTGAGCTCACTCTTGAGCATGCAACGTACAGTTGGCCATGTGAAAAGCAATCTTGCCTTAAATCAATGCCAACCTTTTGTAGGGTCTGTCCCTGAGACTTATTAATTGTCATTGCGAAGCAGAGCCTTACTGGAAATTGGAGGCGTTTGAATTGAAATGAGTTTCATCGATAACTTCGCATCCATCTTTTGAGAGTTTAAACATTCATAAACATTAAAGTGTCCTCTATTCAAATCGTCACCTGTGAATCTAAGATGTTTAAGAGGCATTGCCGGTTGTCCAAAGGTGTAAAATATTTGGCCATTTCGGTACACTTGAAAGCGACAACCGAACAATTCAGCGGCAGCCATCAACTCACATGCAGAACCATAGGTGAAGGGCTTAAGCATTTCACTCTTACAGTGCTCCTGTGTAATATAATTATCTCCTGTACCGTCATCAGTCCACACCTTGAACCTGTCCCAGTCATTCAATACATAAGACACAATCTTCCTCCGGATATCAAGAGTGAGTCTGATATGGTCATGCAATATGTAACACAGACAATGGAAAAGGCAGGCGCCATCTCTGGGCATGGAAACCACTCGGTAAGTGACAGTTGTTTGATCGATGGTGATCACCTCGATAGACATGTTAATGGGGGTACAGTTGGAACGATAAAGGAAATGTGTACCTGAACAATGTAAGCCAAGTCTAAAATACCTACACAATAACTATAATCGTAATAAACGAACAATTAAACGTCGGAGAAGCCGTGGATTAAATAAAAAGGCTGCAGTTATCTGCAGGGAGACGTCAATACCGTGGCGATGCAAGATAGGGAATGAAGAGACTGGAGCGACAGACGGCCTGTTAGCGCACCGCATTTGTGTTTCCTTTTCATTGTCCCGGACGAAATAAAGTTTCAAAAATTTTTGTTCCTCAGTCAGCATAGGTAAAAGACTGCCAATCAAGTGATACACTTGTCTCTGGATTTAAATGAAGGCATAAAATTTCCCTCAACGATTTGGTAAGCACCAAATGACGTCCTTTGAAATGCGCTGTTGTACTTTCGACTGTTGATCAAGAAATGCTCGCTTTGAGGATGTTCGCCATTTAACAGGCCCTCAAGAAGATCAGGAAGCTTATGTAAAGGAGTGAGAGAGACTTTACCACCGTTACAGCACAAACCAGGAGACTCGCATTTCCACCTATGAGCTTGACAATACTCACAGTCAACATCCATGGATCCAATGTGTACTGTTTTGTTGTTTTCGTATGAGCCGCTTTTCATTATTGGGATCGTACCTAGAAACAGAAGCTCTATTAACTTGTGGATTTGCCTGCGAGTATTTAGCAACAGCGTGTCTATGAACTTATGGATTTTTCTGCGAGTATTTGGTGGCAGCGTCACGAAGTTGTTTCCGTCTAGCTGCATCAGAAAATGTACGACGACGACGTCTGACACGCCTCCTTCTTTCTGTTTTCTCACAGCTTCTGAAATAAGTACGTACATCGGTTTCAGTTAGCGCAGGGAAGCCGCCTACCAAATTTTGTGAAGATGGGGCCATAAATACAAAAGTTTAACATGGCGGACGTTGTCGACCGTTATGACCGTTACATGTAGAATTTCGAAATGAAACCTGCTTAACTTTTGTAAGTAAGCTGTAAGGAATGAGCCTGACAAATTTCAGCCTTCTACCTACACGGGAAGTTGGAGAATTAGTGATGAGTGAGTCAGTGAGGGCTTTGCCTTTTATTAGTATAGATGAAATACCATGATTTGAAATTCGTACATTTCATGTGTCTAAAATGATCTGCATAAATATAGAATGACAGAGGAAATGCAAGGCAAGAAATGCTGAACACACGGCCAAAACAGAAAATGTTTTCATATGTAATAACGACATAATTTTGACATGACATATAGGATGTGTGAAGACTGATGCCCAAATATCCAAGAAAGATTTTCACAAAAGGTGTAACAAAACAAGTATGCTTTTATTCAAAAAAAATTGCTGAATTGACATGTTGCTGAGTATGAAGTAAAAGACATGTGCTTGTGCATTTCATTTTCAACCAGTTGTCACAATGGTAATGCTACTCCATTACTCATCTGTGTAGATGGCGCAGTGAATAAGCTACCATTTATAAATGCTGAGGTGATAGGTTTGAATCCGTGTCCTCTGTTTATTTAGAGCTTTAAGTAATGAGTTTCTGTTATTATCATATAACAAAAGCATAGATTTGATGCGACTCTGTAACATTCTGTGTAAATTTATGGTACTTGTAAAAGATGTTACTTTACCTCGCACATGGACATTTATATCAACATGTCATTTGAATGATTTTTTTTTTTTCAGTTTTATTCTTGGATTCTTCAATAATGTCCGTGTGCGAGGAAAAGTAATATCCTCCATAGACACTGTAGTGTCTTGTTTGTTCAACAAGACACCAAGCAGAAATAATTGAGCTGCTTTGTGTGTCTGCTTTTATCCCTTCTGTGCTTTTTCAATGACCATAAATTTACACCAGCTGTTAGAGACTTAAATCAAATGTGTTTTTATTATATAATAGTAACAGTAATAGATGCTCACTATTCAAAATGGTAAATGCAAAGAAGACCCGGGATTGAACCTGCAACCTCTTGATTATGAGATAGCAGTCCTTACCTCTGCACCAGCCAAATGACGTTGATAGTTGGGTTTCAGTTGTTACATATTGCCAGTGATATGTAAATTGAACATTTTCTTTTTCTTTGGTTATATTCTTGAATAAAAGTGAACTTGTTGATGTTATACCTTTTGTGAAAGTGTTTATTTGATATTTGGACTTCAGTCATCACACATTATACACTTAACATCAACATTTTGTCAGTTATTCCTATAACATGAAAAAGTTTGTTTCAATTATATGTTCAACATTTGTTGCGTAGCATTTCCTGTCATCCCACATTTACACAGATCGTTGTAGACATGGAACATACGAGAAATGTATGCATTCCAAATAACAATATATTATTTAACCTAGAGACACCACTCCCACATAAAGCTACCTACAGCTGACTTGGTGGGGGATGAGTGAGCAGGCTGCCTGCTGCTTTTGTTGATTTAACACATTTGCAAAACAAAGACGCTGATGAGGAGATGTGAGGGAATTTAAGGTGGCCCAGGAGTATGAATATTTTCGTAGGATTCTGGAATTCTAGTGTTAATGATTGATTGTATCAAAAATACATTTTCTGAATGGTCTTTTGATGACAGACTAAAAAGGCCCTATTCAATTTTTGTCTAAGACAAATAATAAGCAAGCAAACCATTTCTATTGAAATCTGTGCTTGGGTTGGAGTAACACTATTCTTTAGATGGTGGGAGTGACAGGAGGCGGACACATCGTGGGGATCCACCAGGAGCTGCAGAGTGTGTGTGCGCTGCTCAGTCCTCCTTTGTCACTCACCAGTAGAGTTATACTTTGACTGTGGTGCCTTCTACACAAACTAACATTTCTATGTCATTACTGAACTACTGACATCATTATTATTTTTGCTGTACGAATTGTTCTTTGCAGTAAAATGTATTCCTCTTTTTCTAAATGTTACATTTAATATCTCAGTAAAGATTTGCAAGGGATTAATACAGTCAGAAGCATTAGATACTAAGTAATACTTAAAAACCACTTGTCTTTCTGTCACAATGAGATCATTACTGCCAGATTTGCTTATTTGTTTTACACATTTAATGTATATTATGTCATTCTTCTGGGTGATCCCAGTTAGAACAGCTAGTTGCTATACCTGAGCAATTAAAAACTATGAATGTATCTCTATAAGACTAAAATAAGTAATTAAGAGTGGGACAATCTTAACAAGTAAGACATCTAAAATGAAGTATTAAAATGTTGCTTGGTCAACAAGAGCTTCAGCAGCAATACTTGACTTTTTATTAACAATAAGGGTTAGAACAAAAACCTACTGCCACTACTACTGTCCAGGACCAACTTCAGACCCCTGACATAAATTTTTTGCTGTGTGAAATGACTTATATAATTTACTTTTGTTTCCAGGCCGCACTGTGTGCTGTTCACGTTATTAGAAAGGTGCCTGAACTTATGGAAATGTTCCTGCCAGCTACAAAAAACCTATTAAGCGAAAAAAATCATGGTAAGAGATCAATTGCGCACTTTTGAAATATATTTGAGGTACATAAGCAAAATTACATAATTTAACAAACCTTTTTATTCTAGTTTTTTAGCATTTGAGAATGTACTTGTACAAATGGATATTCCTAAAAATATATATAATTACAATGCAATGAATAAATTACCCTCCTGAAAGTTTATTCATATTGTACATAAAAATATACAAATCTGGTACTTATTTCAGTGCTGTCAGTAGAGTAACAAATCACGAAATATTAGTTTATGATTATTAATTAAAAAAACAACAGAAATGGAATTTTCTCGGTGAAATGTTACACTTGCCAAGGAGTGTAATTACTTTTTTATAGCAGTATTATGTCATTTGTATTGAGTATTGTGTTGACCCTTAGATTTTTTTGATTATTTTCTTAATGTGAAGACTGTGTGATTGATGCTCAATGAAGCAAATTAGGCAGTCAAAAATGTCCTTGAGGGGTCCATATTTTCATATTGCATATTTTTGTGTATTTAGTCCCTACTAGGGGACAGAATAATATTGTATATTCGTTTTATACACCCATATATATGAATAATGTATACGTTTTTTGAAGCAAATCATTCAATTGAATATTTTTTGTAGGTGTCCTCCACACTTCTGTAGTTCTTCTCACAGAAATGTGTGAAAGAAGTCCGGACATGTTAGCACATTTCAGAAAGGTACGTAGCATTTAAAAATACCCTAAATACATTGAAAATATTAATAATAATGTTAATCCATTCATATTAATTTGTAACTTGCTTGAAACAGCATATATCAAATTAGGTTTTTTTAACAAGTTGTATTAAATGCATTAAACTAGTTGCCTTGGAGGAAAGCCTATATCTAAGCAAAGTTTTATTAGTTCATCATTAAACAGGGTAGTATCATGACAAAGCTGTTAGAAATTCATTGGGATTCCTAGGTTTGAATCCCAGCCTGGTCATTTACTTGTGTGAGGTTCAAACATTTTTACTGTGATCGAGTTCCTTTATATAGTCTAGCATTTCTCCTGGATGTGTGAAATGTATAGCTAACGTTTGATTCTGAATTGGCCTTGAGTGAATGAGTATATTTGTATGAGTTTACACTACAATGGGCAGGTGACTTATCCAGAGTTGATTCCCACATTCCGCCCAGTGCTACCAGGATGGGCCCTAGCTTGCTTTAAAATTAAACGGAATAATTGGGTTGTAAAGTGGATGAATACATGGATGAATAACAACATATACAGTGGGTACGGAAAGTATTCAGACCCCCTTCAATTTTTCACTCTTTGTTATATTGCAGCCATTTGCTAAAATCATTTAAATTAATTTTTTTCCTCATTAATGTACACACAGCACCCCATATTGACAGACAAAAAAAAGAATTTTTGAAATTGTTGCACATTTATTAAAAAAGAAAAACTGAAATATGACATGGTCCTAAGTATTCAGACCCTTTGCTCAGTATTTAGTAGAAGCACCCTTTTGAGCTAATACAGCCATGAGTCTTCTTGGGAAAGATGCAACAAGTTTTTCACACCTGGATTTGGGGATCCTCTGCCATTCCTCCTTGCAGATCCTCTCCAGTTCTGTCAGTTTGGATGGTAAACGTTGGTGGACAGCCATTTTTAGGTCTCTCCAGAGATGCTCAATTGGGTTTAAGTCAGGGCTCTGGCTGGGCCATTCAAGAACAGTCACAGAGTTGTTGTGAAGCCACTCCTTCATTTTTAGCTGTGTGCTTAGGGTCATTGTCTTGTTGGAAGGTAAACGTTTGGCCCAGTCTGAGTTCCTTAGCACTCTGGAGAAGGTTTTTGTCCAGGATATCCCTGTACTTGGCCGCATTCATCTTTCCCACGATTGCAACCAGTTGTCCTGTCCCTGCAGCTGAAAAACACCCCCACAGCATGATGCTGCCACCGCCATGCTTCACTGTGGGGACTGTATTGGACAAGTGAAGAGCAGTGCCTGGTTGTCTCCACACATACCGCTTAGAATTAAGGCCAAAAAGTTCTATCTTGGTCTCATCAGACCAGAGAATCTTATTTCTCACCATCTCAGAGTCCTTCAGGTGTCTTTTAGCAAACTCCATGCGGGCTGTCATGTGTCTTGCACTGAGGAGAGGCTTCCGACAGGCCACTCTGCCATAAAGCCCTGACTGGTGGAGGGCTGCAGTGATGGTTGACTTTCTACAACTTTCTCCCATCTCCTGACTGCATCTCTGGAGCTCAGCCAAAGTGATCTTTGGGTGGTTCTTTACCTCTCTCACCAAGGCTCTTCTCCCCCGGTAGTTCAGCTTGGCCGGACGGCCAGCTCTAGGAAGGGTTCTGGTCATCCCAAACGTCTTCCATTTAAGGATTATGGAGGCCACTGTGCTCTTGGGAACTTTAAGTGCAGCAGAAATTTTTTTGTAACCTTGGCCAGATCTGTGCCTTGCCACAATTCTGTCTCTGAGCTCTTCAGGCAGTTCCTTTGACCTCATGATTCTCATTTGCTCTGACATGCATTGTGAGCTGTAAGGTCTTATATAGACAGGTGTGTGGCTTTCCTAATCAAATCCAATCAGTATAATCAAACACAGCTGGACTCAAATGAAGGTGATCTCAAGGATGATCAGAAGAAATGGAAAGCACCTGAGTTAAATATATGAGTGTCACAGCAAAGGGTCTGAATACTTAGGACCATGTGATATTTCAGTTTTTCTTTTTTAATAAATCTGCAACAATTTCAAAAATTCTTTTTTTTGTCTGTCAATATGGGGTGCTGTGTGTACATTAATGAGGAAAAAAATTAATTTAAATGATGTTAGCAAATGGCTACAGTACCCACTGTATGTTTTTGAAAATAATCTTAAATTAACACTTGCAAAAACTATAAATAATCTGAATAAAATGCAATTATCTTCTACAACCAATTCATCAGTTATTTAGTGGTCATTGGATTACATTTTAAAAATGTTGATTCCTTTATTTGAAAATAAGCATTTGATTTGTTTACCAGTCTTCTCCTTTTAATCTTTGATCAATTTTAAATTATAAAGCATTAATGCTACTTTTTTTTGATACACTGTATCTCTGATATAAACACTTTGATGTAAAACACCCACTACAGGTCTACTTATACCAATGTTGCAAAACATTTTAACCCGTGTGTCACATAAATATTCTGGGTGCAGGATCCGTTTTTTTTTTTTTTTTTTTTTATGAATTTCTTGGAAAACCAAATTAACTTTGGTTCTAATGTTAGTATGCCAACCTAATCTACTTTGAAACAAGTGAAACAGATACAGTATTTGTCTTTGTTTTTAAAACTGTGAAAATTAACAACTGTTCATTACATTGTGTTTATTCATATTGCTAAGGATGATCAAAACATTTTGAACCTGAGCATGAAAAGCTTATTGCAACCAAAGGTTTGGTTCTGAGTATTATATTACTCTAAAATAGTAATAAGAGTAGCTCACTTCTCAAAACGGAGTCATTTGGAGCCGAACTCGTGACCCTTTGATTAGCAGTCGGCAGTTCTTACCATTTAACCATCAAAGCAGTCGTAGCGAAACTGTGTCAATGTCGCACCCTAACGCGGGTTCTTTTTCTGCAGTTATATTCTTGAATAAAATCACACTTGTTTTGTTTTACCTTTTGTGGAAGTGTTTATTTGATATTAGGACTCAGTGCTTCACACATTATACACTTTGTCTACATTTTGTCAATTATTACTAAAACATGAAAAACTTTTCTGTTTTAAAGATGTTTACATAGATTGCTGTAGATAAGATAATATACCTGAAATGCATGTATTCCAAATAACGATATAGTATTTACTCTAGTCTATACAACTCTAAGCAACTGACACACAAGTAAACAGACTTGATCTGAGAAAACTTTGTGCAGCGGTGGGTGGATGTGATAGCAGGCTGCTTGCTGCTTATCAACACATTTACAAGACAAAAGACGCTGATGGAGAGGTGCGACGGGATTGAAGGTGGGACAGATTTACGAGTTTTTTCGTAGGCGTTGGCAATTCTAGTGTTAAGTCATCTTGGATAACATTAGTCCAACAATAAGTGATAATATTATTAGGTTTTTGGAGCTGCTTACTCTTGAACATGCACAATTGTCCATGAGTAAAACATCCCTGCATTATATCAATTCCTGCTTTTCTTAGTGACTTGGCTTTTGTTGATGGTCTTTGCAAGACAGCTTTACAGAAAAGTATATTCTTTTGAAATGAAACAGTAAATGGTAGAAATAATGTGAAGTTTGAGTATATTTCTTATTGGGTGTTTATAGTTTTCATTTGCGTATTCTGTTCATTCAAGTGTAGTATTTCTTTTAGTCTTTTTTGCCAGATGTTAATGTATATTAAAAGCAGGGATTGAAGTGGATATACTTAAGTGCTGGTACCCTGTGTGTTACACTGATGTATTATACGTGGAGCATTTCCCAATTACAATTCAAGCATCACTATCTAAGACTGTAATTTCTTCCTTGGTGGCTTAGGGGAACTAGGCCTGATACAAACCAGATCTGCCACAAAGTATTACTGGAAACATGGCAAACTTCACAATAAGGAGACAAACACCATGTCAGTGTACTTTTTACTTCTGGCAGTTCTTCTATCCAGTCGATGCACATGCCTTTCCAAATATCATAGAACAGTAATAGATATACAAATAACATTGGTCACTGTCAATTAACAGATTCTGTAAATACCACCATTGTATGCTCTGACACATAAGAAAAGAAAAACAGCTTACCAAGCTTTCATACAACACCATTGTGTCGTTTGACTTCCCTTTTATTATTTCTGGAGGAAAAAAAATCCTGGGTTCACAGTATTTTGTGACGGCAAAAACAAGAAAGAAATGTTAGTTAGTTTTACTGCATCCTTCATTTACATAAAGCACACTGCCCGCACAGTGGTATGTAAATTAGCTGAGCATGTAAGTTAGCATAATATTAATTAAAAAGTGAAATAAATAGTGACAAAAAAAAGTTATTGAGAAATTTAAAAAAATATATATGTCATGGTGAATTTTCTTTTTTCAATAAGACACCAATCAAATCCATCAAGGTTTTTTGTGATTTTTGTGGTATTCTTTTTTTATTATAAGGGGTATTTTAACTCTAAATATTTATATATTGAAAAGTTATTTCCTTTTGAATTCCCTCTGACCCAGATGTACCATCTTGCTAAATTGGAACTTTTTTAACTAAACGGGAAATAGTGTTATTGATAAGTGAGTAAGCAAGTGTATCCAGCAGGAGGCACTAGCTCCCTTGTTGGAATGAGTTCTTTTTTAATTGTGGCATGTTACACAACCCGCAACTATATAGATATAATATAAAAAGGCGATACCCCTCCCTTAGTGGTACGGCGGTAAGAAATAGCTTTCTTTAATGACGGTTTACGCGGCATAACAGATGAAGGAAGCCATGACAAGACCTTCGGGAGTGAGGCCCTGATGTATAGAGTCTGCCATTTTCCTTGCAGTGTTGGAAGGATTTTCCAGATCGGATGACGTTCTCTCCCATTCGTCCGTCGGATTCAGAGGTGTGCCAGGCAATGTTCCAAGGCTTTATACTCTTTCTTCATGTGCAGGCCCCCACTTAAGTGAATCATGCCGTTCCAAACAAGGAAAAGAGAGGATACAATTTCATGCTGAGTTTGACACACAGATATAGTATACAATGGTCATCAGTCTGACTACCCATTTTGTAGTTGTCCTTAACTTGTCTTGTCTTAAAATGCTTGCCTAGCAGTTCTTATATGGTGAACTCCTGTGTGCTAAATCTGACTTTGTGTTAGCTGTACATGTGAGTACAATACAATACAATACAGTTTATTTTTGTATAGCCCAAAATCACACAGGAAGTGCCACAATGGGCTTTAACAGGCCCTGCCTCTTGACAGCCCCCCAGCCTTGACTCTCTAAGAAGACAAGGAAAAACTCCCAAAAAAAACCTAGTAGGGAAAAAATGGAAGAAACCTTGGGAAAGGCAGTTCAAAGAGAGACCCCTTTCCAGGTAGGTTGGGCGTGCAGTGGGTGTCAAAAGAAGGGGGTCAATACAACACAATACAATACACAGAACAGAACAAATCCTCAATAAAAAAATAAATTTTTTAGAAGTACGGAGCAGAATTTAACAGTAGATGATATCACATAATAAGATTTAGATAATTTTAGACTCCTGGAGACCTCATCCATCAAGCTGCCTCCCCCATTTGGCCATTCCACGGCTGAAACAGTGTTGGGCCAGCCAATCCGATGAAAGGATCCCTCTTTCTCACGATTCCTGCGATCCTCCATCAGGGATGACTTTACCTTAGGCAGGCAAAACAACTTGGCAGGTGGGCCGTGGCACCAACTGCCACATTTGAGTACCGAGAACAGAAACGGAATAGATGAGGGTTAGTATCCAATTCTAACTATCATGTTACTTATGTTTTAGTGCTAATGACTAACAGAGATGCAGTATGTACAGTTAATCAGCAGCTCTAGTCAGGATATGCTAACCTGAAGTAGTGAGTCTTCAACCGGGATTTAAAAGCTGAGACCGAAGGGGCATCTCTTATAGTAGCAGGCAGACCATTCCACAGTTTAGGGGCCCTGTAACTAAAAGCTCGAACTCCGATTGTTATTTTATTAATCCTTGGAACCATAAGCAGACCAGCAGCTTGAGATCTTAATGTGCAGTCTGGTTTGTAAGTCATGATAAGTTCAGACAAGTAAGCTGGACCTTGGCCATTTAATGCTTTATATGTTAAAAGAAGGATTTTGAAATCTGCCCTAAACTTAACCGGGAGCCAGTGTAAGGATTTAAGAACTGGAGTTATGTGTTTGTATTTTCTTGTTCTTGTAATAATTCTTGCAGCCGCATTTTGTATTAACTGGAGGCTGTATAAAGAACAGTTTGAACATCCAGTGAACACTGCATTGCAGTAGTCAATCCTACTAGAGATAAATGCATGAATTAATTTCTCAGAATCCTGTTTATTTAGAAAGCGCCTTAATTTCCTAACATTTTTAAGATGGAAGAAACATGTTTTGGACAACTTTGTAATATGCGCTTTAAATGACATGCTAGAGTCAAAGATAACTCCTAGATTGCGGGCTGATTCAGTAAAATTAATTGGGATTCCAACTGAGTTAAATGTTGACAAAATATTGTTATGATCAGCGTCATTCCCTCCAACAATTAACATCTCTGTTTTATCTGTATTTAAAGACAAGTAGTTCTCATTCATCCACTCCTTTAATTCGCTAAGACCACTAATTAAAGACAACATCGGAGAAACTTCATCTAATTTAAATGAGAGGTATAACTGGGTGTCATCTGCATATGAGTGAAAATTAACATTATGTTTCCTAATGATAGATCCCACTGGAAGCATGTAAAGTGAAACAGTAAAGGTCCCAGTACTGAGCCCTGCGGGACACCATATTGAACTTCTGTGTATAATAATGGAGTACTGTCAGCACATTTCTGTACATATTGGAATCGATTTGATAAATAAGAACTAAACCAAGCGAGCACGGTGCCTGTAAGCCCAACATCATTTTCTAGCCTGTGTAGTAAAATAGAATGGTCGATGGTGTCAAATGCTGCACTTAAGTCCAACAACATAATTACAGTGGAGTTTCCTTCATCGGAGGATATCAGAATGTCGTTTACAACCCGCGTTAGTGCCGTTTCTGTACTATGACCAGTGCGAAAACCAGACTGGAATTTCTCAAATAAATTGTAATGCGTAAGGTGTGACTGAAGCTGATTGGCGACTACTTTTTCTAGTATTTTAGAGAGAAACGGTAGATTTGAAATAGGCCTATAATTATTTAGTATATGTGGGTCTAGGTCTGAATTTTTAAGTACTGGTTTAATGACCTGCGGTGGGTTGGCACCCTGCCCAGGATTGTTTCCTGCCTTGTGCCCTGTGTTGGCTGGGATTGGCTCCAGCAGACCCCCGTGACCCTGTGTTTGGATTCAGCGGGTTGGAAAATGGATGGATGGATGGATGGTTTAATGACTGACGCTTTTAGTGTATCAGGTACTGTGCCATGCAATAATGAACTACTGATAATGTTTAGAATAGGCGCTGCAAGAACATTCATTGCACTTTTTACTAGTTTTGTTGGCACTGGATCTAGGGAACAAGTAGTAGACTTCCTGCTCAGTTACAGGATTAAAATTACTAAAGTGCTGAATGCAATGTGAGACAGGGTCTGCTAAGCCAGTATTTGATTTGTAGTGTGATGCAGAGATCTGGGATCTTATATTTTTGATTTTCTCATTGAAGAAGTTCATAAAGTCTGTACTGCTAATATCTGTTGGTATTTTGCACTGTTGATCTGAATTTCCATTTGTTAATTTAGCCACTGTTCTAAACAGTACCCGAGGATTTTTATTATTGTTATCTATTAATGTAGAATAGTATTCTGAGCGAGCTTTAAAGAGGGCTTTTTTATATTTATTAACACTCTCTGTCCATGCAATTTGAAAGACATGCAGCTTTGTTGTTCTTCATCTGCGCTCCAGTTTTCGACACTCTAATGTAAGAGCTCGAGTGTTTTCATTAAACCAGGGAGAGCTTCTATGTGCTTTGATCACTTTTGTTTTAAGGGGAGCCACTGTGTCCAGAGCATCTCTCAACGTCACATTATAATGTGATGTTAGCTGATCTAAATTGTTTTCCACATTTACATTTGATGTTAACTGATTTGAATGGTTTTCCTCAGTTACACTCGACTTACTCAATGTATCTATAAATTTTGAAGCAGAATTACAATCTAGATGTCGCACTGTCTTTGTTTTAATCTGGGAGTGTGTTGACAAGGGCAGGACTAAATCAAATGTAATTAGTGATCGGAAATAACTTCATTTAATGGAGTGATATTTAAATTTTGAATTTCAATTTTGTAAGTTATAATTAAATCTAATGTGTGGTTATGATTATGAGTTGGACCTTTGACAATCTGACAAAATCCTACTGAATTTAACAGATAAGTAAAACATTTGCTAAAAGTGTCAGTTTCCACATCAGTGTGTACATTAAAATCCCCCATCAGTACTACATGATCATAATTTATAGCCAAATCAGATAGAAGATTGCTAAATTCAGTCATGAACAATGAATACGGCCCTGGTGGTCTGTAGACTAGCACTATAATTGTGTTGGAATCTGTTTTAATATTTAAAATGAATGCCTCAAAGGATGTAAAGTTGCCTAAATTTTTAGAAGTGATTTGCATTTTGTTACAATGAATTATTCCAAGGCCTCCTCCTCGACCAAAATCTCTAGACTTATGAAGGAACGAGTAGCCATCTGGTGACGCCTCAGCTAGGGGAACAGTGTCACATTTACTAAGCCAGGTTTCAGTGAGAAGACATAGATCAGATTTTGTACTTAATACAATATCATTTACAAAAATAGCTTTAGTGCCAAGAGAGCGAATGTTTATTAAGCAGCATTTAAAACTGCATGGTTCTTTCCGAACTGCTGATATATTTTTTTGTTTTAATTTGAAGTAAATTTCTTACAGATGCCCCTGGTGGAGGGTCTGATTTTATCCCTTGGTCTAATTATACACCTTATTTTTTGGTTATCAATTAATTTAAGGTTTGTATCAAGACTAAATTTATTGGATGCCCCATGACAAGGATTATGGGTAACAGCTTCAGGAAAGTAACAGGTGAGATAAACAGCCTATGATTTAAGATCACATGACTGCGGCCTGGATGGTGCTCTAATCAGTCAACCAGGCAGTTTTGCTGCCATATTTTGGGATAATACATAAGGTTCCCTCCAGTTAGGATGAAGACCATCTCTTCTGAAAAATCCAGGCCTTTCCCAAAAATCATCCCAATTGTTCACAAACGCTATGCTTTTGTTTGCAACACCAGGTTTCTAGCCAGCAGTGAAGGGAATGCAATCTGCTATAAATCACATCCCCTCTATGTAATCTTGGTAAGGGGCCAGGTACAACTAAATTCCGACATTTTCTTTTGGCTTTGATGCATAGAGAGATGAAGTTCCTCTTTAATACATCCGATTGCTGTGAATAAATATCATTAGTGCCGACGTGCAGCAATAAGGTAGATACTTCATCGTCGGCGACACGGTCCAATGCGGCCTCTATGCCAGAAATCTTGGCCCCTGCGAGGCACTTAACATTAACTGCTGGTTTAACACAGTTTGGAATTCTAACATTCAACACTATGGAATCGCCAATTATGAGCACTTTCTTATTCTCAGTTTCCACAGGCGCACTGCGGAGTGCTAAGAATCTGTTCTGGGTCTGAATTGGTGACCTGGGTGCTGGGGGACTACATTTTGGATTCTTAGACCCCCGTCTTACTGTTACCCACTCGCCCTGTGGCTGAATTGGTGCTGCTGACTTCGGCCGTGCACTGACTACAGTGGGACCAGGAGAGACTGAAGCCGAATCAGAAGTAGCCGAATTGTCTAAACAAACCAAGTCGATCCAATTTTCGGTTTGCCTAATCGCTATCAGATTCCTAACGCGGTCCTCCAATTCGCGCATTTTTTCGACCAACTCTAAATTAACTAAACACTTTTGGCAGGTGAAGCTGTCTACAATGTCGCCGGAAAACCTGAACTGTACATGCTGCAGGACACACAACATATAAATGTGCCCTCAACGGGCAGAGAGCAGATAGAACTTACGTTTAGTATTGATGTCATCTTCTCCGTTTTCTGTAGTTACTTAAGTGCTTTCTGCTTCAGAGACTGTCGGCTTTAAGTTTCCACCACCCGCTGAGCGATCGACTTTAGTTTCTCACTGCCGGTTATTTCTGCTGGTCAGCTGCCGGCTTTACTTCAGATGAACTTAGTGGTAATCAATATGTCATCAATATGAGTAGAAAGAAAAGTAGATTTATAAAATATTTTTGTACAGAGCACAGTGACATATTAAACACATAACACTTATTACAGCAAGTCAGTCAACGTTGCATTATATATAAATATATAGATTTCATAAGCATGAGCAAATCAATTCAGTGGAACTCAACAGGAGTGTTAAAGCACATGCATGTCCTATGTGATGCTGTTGGCGTCTTTTGTTTTGCTTACTCTGTTAGATGTTTAAGACACGTGCAAGAACCACCTTAATAATGAGTCTTGACTTAGCAAAAGAATCACTACCCAAGAAGCAGTCTTGACAATTCTCGTTCATTTGATTCACAAATTGTTGTACAGTTTTAATTCACTTTTGATTATGTAATGTAAAATCTTATTTGTCTTAATAATAATAATAATAATAATTTTTTGCATTTATATAGCGCTTTTCTCACTACTCAAAGCGCTTAGCAATTGCAGGTTAAGGGCCTTGCTTAAGGGCCCAACAAAGCAGAGTCGCTTTTGGCATTTACGGGATTCGAACCGGCAACCTTCCGATTGCCAGTGCAGATCCCTAGCCTCAGAGCCACCACTCCGCCTGTTTAAATGTGTTTTTGTGCTTTGTGTATTGAATCAGCAATATGATATGAATTGTCATGTTAAATATGTGATTAACTATAAATGCATATATCTATTTATGTACATATATACACATACATATATATTAATGAATAATGTACAAATTATTAAATTATATATATGTGATTTGATCAGAGGGACCCCTGGGGACTCCCCAGTATACGCCAAACTCAAATGACTTAAGGAATCGATTCACTTAAATGGGTAGTTTGAAGGAATTGAATTTGTAAAGTGAATCAAAATGCCTCTCACTAGTGCACTAAACTGAACAAATGAATGAGATTTAGCATTTATAGTCTGACGTGTATTTTTTTTGTACCATGGAAGCTGTAAACAGCAAAGTTTTAAGTATCAAGCTATAAATAAACTTATAACATTAAAGAACACTACACCTACAGAGATGCATTCACATTTAGTTAACATATGCCGGACCAGTTTCTTTTATATTACATGTTTAACAGATGGAATTCAATAGTGAAACAAGGTCTGGCTGTTCTGTGACACTGATGGCAGAAGAAAATGTTCTCACCATAGAGCAAATCATAATGGAGAGTTGAAGACCAAAGGTGTGTTAAATTACAAGACTATTCAGATCAGTTATGAGTCATTTGAATTCATTATTTGTGAAGAATTGAAACATAAACAAGGCACATGTTCATTGGGTAACCAGAATGTTGACTACTCAAATGTTGGGTGACCCATTCAGTATTCCAAAAAAAGATCTTGAGCTAATTAATTTGCATTGGGAGAAATGTAAGAACACATCACTTTGAACCTGAGTTCAAAACCACTTGAACTATGTGTGCATTGCAATTCTCTATAACCAAGAATATTTGAGATCTAAATGAGTGTCACAATCATGTACACATTTATGATACCAAGGTTGTAATCCTTATTAATTATATCCCTGAAAGGACTCTTGTAATTGATTAATGTTAGGTTGATATGCTTTGGCATTTGCTGAAATAATTCAGAGAAAAGTGTTGAGGAAAACTGTTGACCATCCCCCTTCTGCTTCACAATCGTGCTCACACTGCACAAGTTTCAAAAGCTGCTCTGTAATGTTGTTAATTTTAAGAAATGGTATAGCTATATGGTTCTTTACACCTGGTGTCTTGTCACTACAACCTTTTCCCTAAGCTGATGAGCTATTTCTCTATGGCAATCTATGTCATTGATGAGGACATCAAATCTGTTACAGGAGTGCATTTGAAAAGTTTCTTAAACATTGTGACGAATGTATAGGTGTTCACAGTGCTTAAATTGAGAAGTAATACTGATTTTTGTTTTCTTAATAGGTCCACCTCAAAATATTCAAATTCCTCTCTATTGTGTTATTGATAGAGATGTGTTATTAAAGTAAGCAGTTTGTTACCCTGCCATATTGCTTATACAAGACATATTGATTACCACTTTTGTATTTATACCTGCTTATGATATACCAAGGAAATGGTGCCATGGGGTCATTGTATTCTAAAGGTCACAGTAAAAATAAACAATACAAACACAGCATAATGCAGATTTATAATAAACATAAATAGTTGGTATTAGGGCTGTGCGGTGTCTTAAATAGTTCACATCTTCATTTCAAAACTTTATGTACCATACCATCACTCCTATAAAGGAGGAAGATGGAGAGATGCTTAAGGGTTATTAATAATTAGCTGCTCTACTCATGAACCTCAGAAAACATCTACATGGGGTCGTGGGGGAATAGTGCACATTCATTTTAGCTCTAGACGCAGTAGTTTTGTTGTCTTGCAGATCGTTGAAGCTTGGTACACATAGCGGTAATCTGTAATATTATAACTTGAAAGTGATTCATTCCAAGTTCATTTAAAATTGCTACAATTTACAATTCCAAATTGTCATGAAAATTAAATCTGTCTCATCATAAACAGGAAACCAAAAGTTACTAATTACTTTTATTTTCCCAAACATGGCGTACTCAGTTATTCTTTTTCTACCATCTTCTGAAGAAAAAAATGTGACTTCAATAATAATAATAATAATAAATTTTATTTATTTGTAGGCACCGTTCTAAACACTCAAGGACACCGAACAATAGATAAAACACAGATTATATACAAAACTAAAATACAAAAATTAAAATCGGACAGCAATTGTAATCAAAGAGAAAAAGCAGCCTTAAACAAATGATTTTTAAGTTTAGATTTGAAAAGTGAAAATGATTCAATATTTCTAAGCTTAGATGGTAGTGAGTTCCAGAGCTGGGGAGCAGAGCAAGTGAATGCTCTCTTACCATAGTGGTAAGACGGACGAAGGGACAGTCAAGTGGATGGAGGAAGAGGATCTAAGGGTACGGGAGGGAATGGCAACATGGAAGAGGTCCGACAGATATGGAGGGGCAAGGTTGTGGATGGCCTTAAAAGATAACAGAAGAATTTTGAATTGAATGCGGAACTTAACTGGAAGCTAGTGAAGCTGCTGCAAAACAGGAGTGATATGGTGAATAGAGGGGATTCTAGTAATGATGCGGGCAGCTGAATTCTGGACCAGTTGATGCTTATAAAGAGATTTGTGAGACAGACCAAAGAAAAGGGAATTGCAATAATCCAGACGAGAAGTGACAAGGCTATGAACAAGGATAGCAGTGGTGTGGGGAGTGAGGGAAGGGCGAATACGATTAATGTTATGCAAGTGGAAATATGCAGACCGGGAGATGTTATTGATATGGGACTGAAAGGATAAAGTACTGTCAAGGATGACACCCAGACTCTTAACCTATGGGGAAGGGGAGATCGAGGAATTATCAATAACAAATAAAAAATTATCGGTTTCGGATAATGTTGATTTTGTACCAATGAGGAGAACCTCAGTTTTGTCATTATTTAAGAAAATTTGAAGAAAGCCAAGATTTTGATTTCTGCTATGCAATCAATAAGTGAGGAGGGTGGAAAGGAGACAGTAGGTTTGCTAGTGAGGTACAGCTGGGTGTCATCAGCATAACAGTGGAAGCTAATGTTATATTTACGAAAGACATTTCCAAGGGGAAGGTAAATAATGAAAAGGACGGGACCCAGGACAGAGCCCTGGGACACAACTGAAGTAACAGCGATGGGTTGGAATGTGAAAGTTTTAAGCCGAACAAACTGAGTGTGGCCTGAGAGGTAGGATCAGAACCAGTCTAGTGGAGTGTGGGTAATGCCAATCGAACATAATCTATTGAGAAGAGTAGTGTGACAAAGAGTGTCAAAGGTTGCACACAGATCAAGGAGGAAGAGAATAGTAATTAAACCAGAATCCGCTGCCATAAGGAGTTTGCTAGTAATTTTTTTCTAAAAAAAAGTTTCTATACTGTGGAGGGGACAAAAAACAGATGAACTGTTCATATAGATTATTTTGAAATAAATGAGAATGAAGTTGAATAGCCACTATTTTTTTCAAGAATTTTGGAAATTAAGGGCAGATTAGAAATAAGATGAAAATTACTGAAATTAGTCAGATTGTTTTTTTCAGTATTGGGGTTATTGCAGCAGATTTAAAAGATGAAGGAACAGTACCAGTAGTGAGAGAAGAGTGGATTATAGCAAAAATAAGAGGGACCAGAGAGGGGAGGCAGGCTTTGACCAGAACTGTAGGGAGGGGGTCCAGTTGACAGGTGGATGGCTTAGACTTGCAGACAAGATCTGAGATTTCTGAGAAAGTAGGAAGCTGAAAAGAGGAAAATGAGTGAGTTGGTGGGTGAAATTCAAACGAAGTACTAGAGGAATCCGTACCGAAAGACTGATGAATCTTCTGGATTTTTTCATTAAAAAAAGGACATAAGGGAATTGCCAAAATCATTTGAGTAAATGGTGAGAAGGTAAAGAATCCGAGGGTTGTGTGATATTACTAAGCAGTGAAAACAATGACTTGGTGTTGCCTTCATTGGAAGAAATAATGTGAGTATAATAGATTTAATTTGGCCAATACAGTCCGTCCTTGTAATAAAGTATATGGTTTTTGTACATCTCTTTGTAAACAAAGAGTCCAGTTTTTTTTATATAACCGTTCAAGTTGCTGGCCTTTGGCTTTCAAAAGCCGAAGTTCAGGCATGAACCAGGGAGCAGAAAAGGAGAAAGAACCCGATCTAGTTTTTAATGGAGTGAGAGAGTTAAGAATGCCATTAAGTCCAGTGTTATAGTGTTAGACCAGTTCTTCAGGAGTGGATAAATTATGAATGTCCATAAGGGAATCAATACTAGAGGAAAGAGAGTCTAAGTTAATATTCTTAATATTACAGAAAGACATGAGAAGGGAAAGCTAAGTATTGAAAAGTGCAAGTTTAAAATTGAATGAAATAAGAAAATGATCAGTTATGGGGAGCTGATCTTGACATATACATTATAGAAAAAAAAAGTACTTCATTGTGTTAATTTGTTGTTTGGCTATAGCACATATTTTGCCTTTTTTATGCATTCAAACATGCCACAAAAAGTGCTTAATGCTCAATGTTGATTGGTATTGCGAGCTTGCAATGCAGAATGTGCGTGCAGTGGGACAATGGCACTAGTTTTAAAAAAAAATGTAAAGTACTACTTTGGTATTTAATTAGTTTATTTCAGATATATTATCTTGTGTACACAGTACAGTTATTTTCGTATTTACCTACAAGCAGTACTTGAAATGGCAATAAATTACTGGCAGTGTTGTTGTTTAGTTATCCTGTTGTTACTCCTCCCCATTCATTACTACATTTACACTTCAAGGACCGCTGATGCCGCCACACTGCCACTTAACTTGTCCAATACCTGAATTTCACAGCATAGGTTGTGTAAAATATAACACCACAGTGTATTTTTCCACAGTATTCCCAGCTTTCTTGCACACAGTGAACTATAGTTTTCAGCCAAAATTTCATAGGCTTCTGCAAAAGCAATACTCTTCTGTATGATTCACAGAGAACATGTGTAGTTGTCACAGTGAGTTGCTATACAGTAATCCCTCCTCCATCGCGGGGGTTGCATTCCAGAGCCACCCGCGAAATAAGAAAATCCACAAAGTAGAAACCATATGTTTATATGGTTATTTTTATATTGTCATGCTTGGGTCACAGATTTGCGCAGAAACACAGGAGGTTGTAGAGAGACAGGAACGTTATTCAAACACTGCAAACAAACATTTGTCTCTTTTTCAAAAGTTTAAACTGTGCTCCATGACAAGACAGAGATGACAGTTCCGTCTCACAATTAAAAGAATGCAAACCTATCTTCCTCTTCAAAGGAGTGCTCGTCGGGAGCAGAGCATGTCAGAGAGATAGAGAATAGCAAACAAATCAATAGGGCTGTTTGGCTTTTAAGTATGCGAAGCACCGCGGCACAAAGCTGTTCGAAGGCGGCAGCTCACACCCCCTCCATCAGGAGCAGACAAAGAGAGAGAGAGACAGAGTTTGTTTTTCAATCAAAAATCAATACGTGCCCTTCGAGCTTTTAAGTATGCGAAGCACCGTGCAGCATGTTGCTTCAGGAAGCAGCTGTACAGAAGGTAGCAACGTGAAGATAATCTTTAAGCAGTTTTAGACGAGCGTCCGTATCGTCTAGGTGTGCGAACAGCCCCCCTGCTCACACCCCCTACGTCAGGATCAGAGAAAGTCAGCACAAGAGAGAGAGTTGGGTAGCTTCTCAGCCATCTGCCAATAGCGTCCCTTGTATGAAATCAACTGGGCAAACCAACTGAGGAAGCATGTACCAGAAATTAAAAGACCCATTGTCCGCAGAAATCCGCGAAACCAGCAAAAAATCCGCGATATATATTTAAATATGCTTACATATAAAATCCGTGATAGAGTGAAGCCGCGAAAGGCGAAGCGCGATATAGCGAGGGATTACTGTACCTTTGTGTATGGGATTTTTTTCAATTGCTTGCCTCCTTAGTAGCAATTTAATTACAACATCAGTGAAGTTTTTTTTTTGTATAAATTTGAATATTAGTTTAAATGAGAGATGAAATTTCTACATAACTATACATTAAGATATTTGTGGAAAGATTTTTCAATACCTTTTGCAGATATTTTGCCTTTTCACTAAGTAAAGTTTTAATAATTTATTGTGGGTCATTCTTTTTGCAACCTATTGTGTATACAGGAATTATACTTTGTGGACCTGTGAATTAAATATACAGTAATCCCTCCTCCATCGCGGGGGTTGCATTCCAGAACCCCCCGCGAAAGGTGAAAATCTGCGAAGTAGAAACCATATGTTTATATGGTTATTTTTATATTGTCATGCTTGGGTCACAGATTTGCACAGAAACACAGGAGGTTGTAGAGAGACAGAAACTTTATTCAAACACTGCAAACAAACATCTGTCTCTTTTTCAAAAGTTTAAACTGTGCTCCATTACAAGACAGAGATGACAGTTCCATCTCACAATTAAAAGAATGCAAACATATCTTCCTCTTCAAAGGAGTGCGCGTCAGGAGCAGAGAATGTCAGAGAGAGACAGAAAAGCAAACAATCAAAATTCAATAGGGCTGTTTGGCTTTTAAGTATGTGAAGCACCGCCGGACAAAGCAGCTGCAAGGAAGGGAGCAATGTGAAGGTAGTCTTTCAGCATTTTTTAGAGGAGCGGTCCGTATCCTCTAGGCCAGTGTGCGAACAGCCCCTCTGCTCACACCCCCTCCATCAGGAGCAGAGAATGTCAGAGAGTGAGAGAGACAGAGAAAAACAAACAATCAAAAATCAATACGTGCCGTTCAAGCTTTTAAGTATTGGAAGCACCGTGCGGGAAGCATGTCGCTTGATAAAGCAGGTGCACAGAAGGGAGCAATGTGAAGATAATCTTTCAGCATTTTTAGACGAGCGTCCGTATCGTCTAGAGGTGCGAACAGCCCCCCTGCTCACACCCCCTCCATCAGGAGCAGAGAATGTCAGAGCGAGAGAGAGAGAAAAGCAAACAATCAGAAATCAATACGTGCTGTTTGATCTTTTAAGTATGCGAAGCACCGTGCGGGAAGCATATCGCTTGACAAAGCAGCCACATGTAAGCCCAGCAAGGAAGGGAGCAATGTGAAGGTAATCTTTCAGCGTTTTTTGAGGAGCGGCCGTATCCTCTAGGGGTGCGAACAGCCCCCATGCTCACAATATATTTGAGGAGTTTTATTTAATACGTAATACGCGCTCTGGTTGGGTAGCTTCTCTGCCATCTGCTAATAGCGTCCCTTGTATGAAATCAACTGGGCAAACCAACTGAGGAAGCATGTACCAGAAATTAAAAGACCCATTGTCTGCAGAAATCCGCGAACCAGCAAAAAATCTGCGATATATATTTAAATATGCTTACATATAAAATCCATGATAGAGTGAAGCCGTGAAAGTCAAAGCGCGATATAGCGAGGGATTACTGTATACTCCCACCAGTTATACCGGATATAAAATGATTTGGAATCAGTTCTACTAACAGGCAGCAGATAAAACAAAACCAGAAGTGTAGCAGCACAGTTGTGATTTTTTTTTTTATTTTTATTTTTATTTTTTTTAAGCAATGCTCTAAACATTTAAACATTTTTTTGCATAAATTCCTGGTTTAGGGTTGGTGTTTTTCCATTTCAGTTGCTTTTATGTTTCATAACGAATAGTTTTTATAATATGTATGTTTTATTAAAATAAAGCCAGTATTGGTAGCATTTTTACTTGAATTTTGCCTAGCCTATAGATAAATGTAGTCAGTGAAAGAGTACCTGTGAAACATCTTTCCATTTGATATTTACTATTATTTGCAAGGCTTAGCACTCCCACCACCTCCTTTTTTTATCTTTGAGACTTTATAGATAACATCACTAATAAAACTGTATTTCAGTATTCCACCTAGTTAAAATTCTCGAATCTATTTATGATAGAAAGACTACAACACAAGGCCAAAGTCCTGTCCTTATACCCCCCCCCCCCCCCCAATATAATTTTACATTCTTCTACTTGGTAATCTCTCTCTGCAAATTTATGAGGACATGGAGTGATTTGTTCACTGTGTACATTTCTTTGTATCAGCTACTGTGTATCTTGTGGTTTCTTCTTCGTGTTGGTCATCTATAAGTAAAGTTGACCAGTTGTTAGAACTTGTGTTCGTCAAGCCATGCAGTGGAAAAATATCATGCCCTGTTAGTTTCGTCCTTGGTTAATAGCAGGTATCTCCTTATATACAGACTCCTTTAACCAAATGAAAAGATGGTATCTAAGCTTTCCTAGAATGAATGTTGTCAGCAACTAGCACTATGTAAGAGTGATGCAGTTAATATCTTAATGTATGTTAATTAAAATACACTTTAAAATTCTTCGCACATTTTCAGTGTAAATGATACCTCTGTATCAGCTATCAATGCAATTACAGTAGCACCAGTGCTGTCAAACTTTTTAATATTTATATGTAAGGCAAAAACTGTCAAACTGACATGTTAAGATGACTAGCCCTACATCAGGGTTTTTAGGGGAAGATGTGGATTTACTCCAGCCCTCCCAAAAAAGTCAAGGGTGATATCTGCCAAATGCCACAACATTTTGCTGCAATAAAACTCCATGCCCCAAAGGAAAAAAGGTGAAAAATAAAGTATGCAGAACATCACAGGTTATGTTTTTGAATAATGATTAACATGAAACTTTTATTGCTACTAACAATTAAATTTTTTTACACATAAGTGCTATTATCAAAAATGTACAAAAATTTAACTTATTGAAAAATCAGCTTGTTGAAGGTCCCCTTGCAGGTGATGTACAACCTTGTATAGGAACATTCATGTTGCTTCCAAATTTTTAAATTACCCCTGGAATATATTTGAGTAAATACATATTTCTTTATTGGGACATAGACATTTGTTCTGTTACTTTTCTGTAGAATTGGAAGTGCCCACCTTCTCCATTCTGTATAAAGGGTCTTTATATCTTGGTAACCTATGTGTATTTTAAAAACAAACAAAAAACACTTGAAGTTATAAATCTGTCAAGAGATTTTCTTCTCACACAACATAGCTTTGTTCATGTTGTGAAAAGTAGATTTTACCTTGCTTTTTACATTCTGTTTCAGCATTGCTTTTTAGTTTTCATAATTGTTGGCTTGGTTTCTTCTGAAGCCTTGCTTTTATTTAATAATGTTTCAGTACATGACAGTTTTAGTTATGCATTGTTCCTGTCAAAAATAAAGGATTTTGATAATAATAATAATAAATTAAACTTATACTTATATTCCTAACAAACCTCTGTATTTTTGTCATTTGTCTTTATTACAATTCCTGCAATGTTTTAGAATGAGAAGGTAAGAAGACATTCTGGTTCATAGCTGATGCATGCTTTTATGAAAAATGTTTCTCATGGTCATCATATTTTTTTATAATGTATACATTAAAAGATTCATTTTTGTATGTTGTGCTTTATTTATGTGTATTTGCATCATTTTATTCCATAATTTTGATACAAATAAAATCCTTTTCAGTTGATACTGTTTTATTTGAGTATTGTGTATTCCTTATTTTTTATTTGCAATTTTGTAGTTATTTTTTAAATGTGAAGATTTTAGCATTTGACCGTTAGACTTTTGTTTACTTATTTGCTAGATTAGATTAGTTCTATTTTATAGGATAAAGTATGCACAATGTTTTATTAGTGTTACACAATTTTCTCTTATTTCCTTGGTTATACATGTGTTTTATATCAAATATATATTAACCATCTGTTTAGCTTTAAGCTATCAGTTAATGATAGAACACCTGAAAATGCAACGTTGTATTTTTCAGCTGTAAATGCCTGCTATGGAAGTCCACATAAGGACTTCTTGAATGAAACCAATAATAAATAGTTGTGAAGAGTAATGCCTCACAAGCTTACTTGAACTTTCTACACTTTTCTTAAACAGAGTACAGTTCACTTTTTTTTGTTTTTGCTTAGTTTATATATCACCAAGTAATATCACTAGTGCTTAAAAGTGTGCATTTTCATAGATACATGTATATTGATGCAACCTGTTAAATATTGACATGACAAAGAAACAGATACTTTTAATATAGTATTTGACAAGAATCCAGAAACTCTGCTCTCTAAAATAGAAATTCTCTTGATTTTGTTTCCCCTAACTTTGTGCTTGGTTACTATCCTTACAAATTTAATCATGATTGCAGTTACAATACTATAAAACTTGCTTTTTATGGTTATTTATTTTTCAGATATAGGTAGAATTCTGTGTCACACTGTTTGTCATCATTGCTTCTTAGTCTGTAATGTGTCTGTTATTAAGATTTGTATTCATGTAGACAACAGTTCTTCAGCATCCTTTAATGATATGCTGAATTTTGTGGTATTGCTTTCTCGAGGTCTAAGGTACTGCTTAAAGCAAAATCCTTGGATCAATGTTGCAAAAGTTTGTGTTTAAAAAGCGCTGTTTGAATGTGTTTAATTAATTAATTTTTTTTTTGCATTCAATACAGTAGTTTCTTAAATGTTGTCTCAATGCAATGTTACTGTGTGTTGATGATACTGGAGCTTTCAGTGCACTGTTGATTAAATACAATACAACTTTATGATGGGAACCTGGCCAAAATCATTATAAGTAGTAGGTAAATCATTATTGTGAATCTTTAAATGATTCTAATTTCAAACTGTCATTGACATTGCACCGTGTCTTTGTCCTGTCCTCTTATTCTGTAATAATATAAAGATTTAGGACACTCACACTTGTAATACCCTTTTAACACATTTAATGGACACCTTGAGCATATTTTCCAAAAGTTTTTTTCCTTCTGCGTATACATCATAGACATGTTTATTTTAAAAAGATGTATTTTAGATATTTGTAAATACCTGGGTATAATTGTTTCAGGTCATGAGTCAATCCTGGAAGCACTGGATGCAAGGCAGGAACCATCCCAGAGCTGTCTTAAGCAGTTTTCAAAATTGTATGTAATACAGTGGTCCTCACATTACTTCTAAATTATTTAATAAATTAGAAAAGATTCCCAAATCAAGAGTCCACTATACTATAATTTCTCAGAATTCTACACACAACACCCCATAATGACAACGTGAAAAAAGTTTACTTGAGATTTTTGCAAATTTATTAAAAATAAAAAAATTGAGAAAGCACATGTACATAAGTATTCACAGCCTTTGCCATGAAGCTCAAAATTGAGCTCAGGTGCATCCTGCTTCCCCTGATCATCCATGAGATGTTTCTGCAGCTTAATTGGAGTCCACCTGTGGTAAATTCAGTTGATTGGACATGATTTGGAAAGGCACACACCTGTTTATATAAGGTCCCACAGTTGACAGTTCATGTCAGAGCACAAACCAAGCATGAAGTCAAAGGAATTGTCTGTAGACCTCCCGAGACAGGATTGTCTCGAGGCACAAATCTGGGGAAGGTTACAGAAAAATTTCTGTTGCTTTGAAGGTCCCAATGAGCACAGTGGCCTCCATCATCTGTAAGTGGAAGAAGTTCGAAACCTCCAGGACTCTTCCTAGAGCTGGCCAGCCATCTAAACAGAGCGATCGGGGGAGAAGGGCCTTAGTCAGGGAGGTGACCAAGAACCTGATGGTCACTCTGTCAGAGCTCTGTGGAGAGAGGAGAACCTTCCAGAAGGACAACCATCTCTGCAGCAATCAGGCCTGTATGGTAGAGTGGCCAGACGGAAGCCACTCCTTAGTAAAAGGCACATGGCAGCCCGCCTGGAGTTTGCCAAAAGGCACCTGAAGGACTCTCAGACCATGAGAAAGAAAATTCTCTGGTCTGATGAGACAAAGATTGAACTCTTTGGTGTGAATGCCAGGCGTCACGTTTGGAGGAAACCAGGCACCGCTCATCACCAGGCCAATACCATCCCTACAGTGAAGCATGGTGGTGGCAGCATCATGCTGTGGGGATGTTTTTCAGCGGCAGGAACTGGGAGACTAGTCAGGATAAAGGGAAAGATGACTGCAGCAATGTACAGAGACATCCTGAATGAAAACCTGCTCCAGGGCGCTCTTGACCTCAGACTGGGGCGACGGTTCATCTTTCAGCAGGACAACGACCCTAAGCACACAGCCAAGATATCAAAGGAGTGGCTTCAGGACAACTCTGTAAATGTCCTTGAGTGGCCCAGCCAGAGCCCAGACTTGAATCTGATTGAACATCTCTGGAGAGATTTTAAAATGGCTGTGCACCGACGCTTCCCATCCAACCTGATGGAGCTTGAGAGGTGCTGCAAAGAGGAATGGGCGAAACTGGCCAAGGATAGGTTTGCCAAGCTTGTGGCATCATATTCAAAAAGCCATTGAGGCTGTAATTGCTGCCAAAGGTGCATCGACAAAGTATTGAGCAAAGGCTGTGAATACTTAATGTACATGTGATTTCTCAGCTTTTTTATTTTTAATAAATTTGCAAAAACCTCAAGTAAACTTTTTTCACGTTGTCATTATGGGGTGTTGTGTGTAGAATTCTGAGGAAATAATGAATTTAATCCATTTTGGAATAAGGCTGTAACATAACAAAATGTGGAAAAAGTGATGCGCTGTGAGTACTTTCCGGATGCACTGTATACAGTATTTGTAACATGTTTTCTTAACTGTTTGTGTTCAATAAGTTAAATTCAGCATAATAATTTTACTGTAAACATTTAAGTACATATCTAATTTAAATTAACACCCTACAGAGATCATGTTAGCATCATATCTAAGTCTACACATTTCATTGAATCTTTGACAGTAGTACCCCAATGTTTGCACATAGCTTGGTTTGTGTGCATGTGTGTGTGTTTATGTATGTATATGTGCATAGGGATTCAAATTTCAGTCTCATATGGGTGTATATACAGTATATATCCCTATATAAAACATATTAAGGAGCATCTTCCTTTTAAGACAGTATTATCTGAAAATCTCTGTTTTCTTTAGGGCAACAATCTGCAAGGTGTTTTTTGGTTTTAGTCAAAGGTCACTCTGCTAGTTCAGTAACAGTATTCTTGTTCTTATGGAGCGTACTTCGCTCTTCTTTATCGTCAGTGTTTTTAATGCTACACTCCATCTGAACTGGTAAGTTTGAATTTTGGGTTTCCTAGTAGGAAGTTTAAATTGGAATGCGCACCCACAATTCAGATTTCCTTCAGGAGAGCATCAGCAACTATGGCCTCAAAATCCAAGATGGCTGCACTGTGCATTAACAGTAGAGAATGCTGTAGTGTTAGACAGAAGAGCTGATGAACAGTATATTTGTATCTCATAAAGTCAGTCATGTCTCTGCAACATCGCATGGACATCAGGGACAGTGCCTCTGGATTGGCAGACCGGGGTGGTGGTCCCCCTCTTTAAGAAGGGGGACCGGAGAGTGTGTTCCAACTACAGAGGGATCACACTCCTCAGCGTCCCTGGAAAAGTCTATTCGGGGGTTCTGGAGAGGAGAGTCCGTTGGATAGTCGAACCTCGGATTCAGGAGGAACAGTGTGGTTTTCGTCCTGGTCGTGGAACAGAGTCCTGGAGGGTGCATGGGAGTTCGCCCAACCAGTCTACATGTGTTTTATGGACTTGGAAAAGGCGTTTGACCGTGTCCCTCGGGGAATCCTGTGGGGGGTGCTCTGGGAGTATGGGGTACCGGACCCCCTGATAAGGGCTTTTTGGTCCCCGTACAACCGGTGTCAGAGCTTGGTCCGCATTGCCGGCAGTAAGTCGAACCCGTTTCCAGTGAGAGTTGGACTCCGCCAGTGCTGCCCTTTGTCACCGATTCTGATCATAAATTTTATGGACAGAATTTCTAGGCGCAGCCAGGGTGTTGAGGGGGTCCGGTTTGGTGGACTCAGGATTGGGTCACTGCTTTTTGCAGATGATGTTGTCCTGTTTGCTTCATCAGGCCATGATCTTCAGCTCTCTCTGGATCGGTTCGCAGCAGAGTGTGAAGCGGCTGGGATGGGAATCAGCACCTCCAAATCCGAGACCATGGTTCTCAGCCGGAAAAGGGTGGAGTGCCCTCTCAGGGTTGGGAGTGAGATCCTGCCCCAAGTGGAGGAGTTCAAGTATCTTGGGGTCTTGTTCACGAGTGAGGGAAGAATGGAGTGTGAGATCGACAGGCGGATTGGTGCAGCATCCACAGTGATGCGGGCTGTGCATCGGTCTGTCGTGGTGAAAAAGGAGCTGAGCCATAAGGCAAAGCTCTCAATTTACCAGTCGATCTATGTTCCTACCCTTACCTATGGTCATGAGCTATGAGTCATGACCGAAAGAACGAGATCGCGATTACGAGCGGCTGAAATGAGTTTCCTCCGCAGGGCGTCTGGGCTCTCCCTTAAAGATAGGGTGAGAAGCTCAGTCATCCGGGAGGGGCTCAGAGTAGAGCCGCTGCTCCTCCGCATCGAGAGGAGTCAGATGAGGTGGCTCGGGCATCTGATCAGGATGCCTCCCTGGTGAGGTGTTCCGGGCACGTCCAACCGGGAGGAGGCCCTGGGGAAGACCCGGGACACGCTGGAGGGACTATGTCTCCTGGCTGGCCTGGGAACGCCTCAGGATTCTCCCGGAAGAGCTAGAAGAAGTGGGGAGAGGGAAGTCTGGGTATCTCTGCTCAAGCTGCTGCCCCCGCAACCCGACCTTGGATAAGCGAAAGAGGATGGATGGATGGATAAAATCAGTCATACATGCATTGCTGTTTACTGTCTTCCTGTGGACATGTTGATAACGGTATTTCAGTGCATAAAATGCTGCATGATGCTTTATCAACTGGTACTGCAAACCGTGGCTTAATGGATAATCTCCCCACCTTGTGGGAATTTTTTTTTTTTTTTTAATAATTAAAAAAAAAAAAAACCAGTAAGTGGAAATCAAGATTTAAAGATTTTAATTTCTTTTTTTATATTCGGGTGAGATCAGCTAAAGTGGGATATATTTGTTCAGTAGTTTTTGTAGTTTTCTATATTACAAATGAGGAAGCCCCACAAAGGTTTTCCTGGAGGCATCCATATTAGTTTTCTGAATGTTTTACAAGAAAACAGTTTGGGTGTCACATAATTCCCAACTCTAAAGTCCAATGGTTAATGACTTCCTGCTTATAGCTTCCCTCCTTGTACAATGCTTTGGAAAAGTGTTCAGCCCCCACCACCGCCCCAAACCCTTTGTTTCACCAACAGGGATATTTTAATCATGTTGGTTAAGAATTTTTATTTGGTAAGCAAACACCTCTCCAACTGCAGTCAGTGACTTAAGAAAGTCAGATTGACAGTTGGTATTAAAGCAGCCACTCTGACAAGTGTCATTCTTGTTTGACACAGTTTACAGGAGTGGCCTGACCTAGGTATTGTAGCAATAGTTGCATGTTTTTTTCCACTTCCATTAAACTCTAATGTATTTTTGGTTCCTTTGAGATGTTTCTTATACTATTCTCTGTGTTTCTCTATTATATGCCTGATTTGTTTACATTTGGAATGCTCATTTGTCTTCATTTTGGTTTGCTTTGTGGATAAACACTGCCATGCTGTTAGACTTCAATTACAGAGGGTGATATTTATTATTGTAAATGAAATGAGAACAGGTGATCTTCCCATGCTCCCTCCCTTTCTGACCTGTGCCTTATCATATACTGTAACTAACCACCTTTCCACTGGGAGCTAATTAAAAGTGTGGCTTAAGGATCAATGGTGGACCAAACTCTTATTTGTTAGGTTCTCTTAATAGCTTTTCGCAGCTTCTTTGTAGATAAATACCAAAACAGCCTTTATCCTTATTTCAGCATACAGGTTTTTATCCTGCTCTTCATCTGCATTTTTGCCCTCAACTAGTAGATGAATGAACATGATCATATGTTCTGAGATCTTTCATTAAATGTTAATCTTTGTAATGTCTCTTGCTTACAATCAAGAACCTCTGCTTCATCATAAATGATGGTCTCTCTCACATTCATTTTATATAATTGCATGCCTCTTTACAGTGTTCATAATATCTGTCCTATTCCTCACTGTATATCTCACTCAACTTATAGTTCTGGCTTTTCTTCTAACTATTGTACTTGTGAGGCTCCTAACACATTTTTATTAAACCTTACTAACATATCCAGGTTAAAGACTATACCATAATCTATAGCTATGAAAGAAAATTATATTCTTTTCAAATTAAGCAAACACTAATATGAGTTTAACTTAAAGCATCAACCCTCTAAGATTGGCTCTTACTTTTATTTTATATATAAATAAAAGGAGAGTTGACTGACTGACAAATAACAAAATTAGCTGACTTTTTTTTTTTTTTTTTTTTTAAACTTGTGTAACGTCAGCAAATTTCAATCAACTCTGTTCAAGCATTTTTGAGATGTTTAGTTTTTGAAGCAGGGGTTTTACCACTAAATATTGATAAATGCTAAATGTCTTAGCAGATACCTACTGCCCGAGATGTACCATCCTCCCAAAATTCAGCTTTGTAGCTAAATTAGAAAGTGTTTTTCTTGATGAGTGAATATTGCCCTAATTGTGGCTCATCAGGTGTACACATCTTTGCTTCCCCTTGCAGGGATCGACCTCGGACGGATGTAATATTCCAATGTCCACCCTGTCAAGTAAGCAAACCAGCTGCGGTGGCGCAATGTCTGAGGCTGTGCATAGATATGTGTATATATAATATATATATATATATATATATATATATATATATATATATATATATATATATATATATATATATATATATAATCTATAGACTTAGTCACCTCCTTCCCCCCCCCCCCCATACTGAGTGTGTTGCTATATATTGCCTTTGATCCTTGTAAGTCTAAGCATTATCCTCTGATGAAGACCCCTGATAGGGGTTGAAAGCTCAGGAATAAAAACTATTTTATGATACGTGATTCGTTTTTTCTCCCTTCGTGGATCTCCAACTGCAAATATGCAAACCGTATCACAGACCTTCTCTTCCATATATATATATATATATATATATATATATATATATATATAATATACATACACACACACACACACACACACACCGGCCACTTTATTAGGTACATTGTAGTAGTACTGGGTTGGATCCACTTTTGCCTTCAAAACTCCCATAAATCTTTTTGGCATAGATTCAGCAAGATGCTGGAGTCATTCCTCAGGTCCATATTGACATAATAGCATCAGTTGCTGGAGATTACTCATTTGCACATCCATGATGTGAGTCTCCCATTCCACCTCATCCCCAAAGTTGCACTATTGGATTGAGATCTGCTGACTGTAGAGTCAATTTGAGTACACTGAATTTATTGTCATGTTCAAGAAACTAGTTTGATATGATATGAGCTTTGTGACATGGCACATTATCCTGCTGGAAGTAGCCATCAGAAGATGAGTACACAGTAGTCATAAAGGGGGATGGATGTGGTCAGCAATAACACTTAGGTAGGCTGTGGTATTTAATCGATGCACAGTTGGTACTAAGGGGTCCAAAGTGTGCCTAGAAAATGTCCCCCACACCATTACACCACTACCTCCACCCTGAAGTGCTGATACAAGGCAGACTGGATCCATATTTTCATGTTGTTGACACCAAATTCTGACTGTACCATCTGAATATCGCAGCAGAAATAGAGGCTCATCAGACCAGGCAACGTTTTTCCAGTCTTCTGTTGTTGAATTTTGGTAAGCCTATGTGAATTGTACTCTCAGTTGCCTGTTCTTAGCTGACAGAAGTGTCACCAAGTGTGGTGTCCTGCTACTGTAGCCCATCTGCTTTAAGGTTCGACGTGTTGTACCTTCAGACATGCTCTTCTGCACACCTCGGTTGTAATGAGTGGTTATTTGAGTTACTGTTGCTTTTCTACCATTTCAAACCAGCCTGGGGAATTTTGCCCAAAGAACTGCCGCTCACTGAATATTTTCCATTTTTCAATTTGTTTTTTGTAAACTCTATAGATTGTTATGAATAAAATTCCCAGTAGATCAGTAGTTTCTTAAATACCCATACCAGCCCGTCTGGCACCAACAACCATGCCATGTTCAAAGTCACTTAAATCACCATTCTGATGCTTGGTTTGAACTTCAGCAGTCCGTCTTGATAATGTCTATATACGTATGTGTATATATACTGTATGTGTGTGTGTGTGTGTGTGTGTGTATATATATATATATACACTCACACACATGAAATGTATGTATTACAAATGACAATATATTATTTACCCTATACAAATCCTGGCACCTCACACCCAGATAAACAGACTTGAGCTCTGAGAATCTTCTGTGCGACTTGAGCTGCGTCAGTGGGGGGATAGGACAGCAGGCTGCTTGTGCCGATCCACAAATTTGCAAAACGAGATGTTAATGGAGAGGTGCGAAGGAATTTAAGGTGGCCCGGGATTACGAGTTTTTTTTTTTGTGGAGTTCAGGGATTCTAGTGTTAATCTATTAATCAGTTAAATGCATGTACTTTTTAGGTAGCAACAAGGTCATTTTCATTTTTGATAAACTGAAATGATTTACCTATTTCATTCTTTATTTGATACTGGTTCATAATATACTTTATGTTCTACTAGATTACTGTGGACTGGAGCCACAAAAGTATAATGTTCCTTTTTTGCACCTTATTACACTTGGTTTACCCTTTCTTCTGAGCATTCTCAGTTGTCAGCAGTTTCTAAAATTCGTTCTTTTGAGCTAGTTCATCAGGTGGCAATTTTATTTTCAGATAACCTTTTTGCAGTAGAAACAATGCGAAAATGTCACTTTTATGTATTAAGAAAATCAGCTTGGTTACATAATCCATTTCTGTCATGATATTGCAAGTTTTAAAAATAATTCATTTATACATAATATGAGGCTTGCTCATGAGAATCACAACATTTTTATTTTCATAATTTTCGCTGTGGTGAACATACCTATCAAATCTTCATAGTCCAAACTTTCTGCTAAGCTGTTCTTAAAATTTAAAAGTTAAAAAAAAAGCTCACAGGGTTACCTTTTTGTTGAAAATGTGTGAAAACAGAAGTGGTCCAGTGTTATTTAACCATTTAGAGTGCCCATTAAAGATTGTAGTTTATCCCATTGTTTGTAATGGATTTAAGATTGTGCCAGTGAATTTGATAAGTGTTCTCACATTGTGCAAGGCAAACGTCGGTTAAAATAAGTTTTCATTTATCTTTTAGAGTTATTGGTTAGGTTTATTGACACAGAAGAATATACATTTAAAAATATTGGATCTTCATGTTAGCACAAACTTGTTTGAGTAGCTAACTAGAGCCTTGGCAATGAAGAAGAAAGCTGCATTTTCTCTGTAAAGTTCACTTGGTTTCTTGCATACTGAACCCAGTTAATACATTTTTTTAATGATTACAAAATGGCTGTCCCAGCAACATGACAGTCAAGGCTGCTATAATTGTTTTAAATTTATTCAGTTTCCACCAGTGCATCTAACATATCAATACTAGTGCTGCAGCTACAATCCTAAACAGTCACTTCTTTAAAAAAAAAAAAAAAAAAAAAAACATGCTTTGAATTCTTGTAAGCTTAGTTTTATTTGTAGATGAAGTTTTGTTTTCTTGAATTTGGCAATCTTTTAAAAAGAAAATCTGTTAATGTATGATATATTCATTCTAGGAAGATTTGTCTGTGCCATATGAATAATTACTGTGTAGATGACATTCTCAGGTAAGAGTACATTAAAATAGGAAGTGCATCAGAGTATAGATTTTCAGTGTCTGTATTCAAGATTTTATCAGACTGTGTGGCATTGGTGGCACAATGGATTGCACTGCTGCCTAACTGTTCCAGAGTCCTATGTTTCTTTGAGCGCCTTTGTTCAGTGAACACTCAAAGAAAAATTAGTAGAACCTATTTCTGCAATTTAGTTGTCTTTCTAAGATATCCAAATGCCCACTCCACCATTGTAACCATTGTTGTTTGTAACCAAATATAAATTGTTTATTACATCTGAGACTGAGATATCTTTAAATAAGCCATTGCAGTAACAGTGATAATTGTTTTTTCATTTGATTAGCAAAGTTTAGAATCTACTTCTTTCACCTTTAGCAGTCCAGACACTCACTGGCCCAGGAATATTTTACCTCCTGGCTTGACTGTTCATTTCCCTTTGGAACTGAAAAATCTGAAATAAAAATAATCTAGCTTTTGGTATAATAAGATAAATTCCTTGTTTCTGATGTTTTTCTTAAAAGAGCAAACACTACCTGTTAATGAAAAAATATATATGCACAAGTTAAGCAAAGGTGTGTGTTGTTTTTAACTATTAGGAACAGTGACCTATAGTAACAAGTTAAGTGGTTACTTCAGTTTTTATTAGTGTTTAATTGTTGATAGATACAACATCCTTTTTTTCTTTATTGAAGGGGTATGGGGGAGTCTGGAAATTAATATTTGTTTATTTGAAATATAATAAAATAACATGGAGGACCTTTAAGTATTTTACTATGATTTAATAACTATTGGAAAAATTAATTTACCATCTGTATGGCTTTTAAAGTAATCATCAAATACATTATCCTCAGATTTCTCTCAATTTATTTTTTTCCAGCTTGTTCCCCAACTAGTCAGAATCTTAAAAAACCTCATCATGTCAGGATACTCCCCAGAACATGATGTTTCTGGAATTAGTGATCCTTTTTTACAGGTATGTAACCTTAAATCTTTTATAATTTGAAATGGTATAAATTCAAATTTATTTGCCTTGTGATATAATTTTTTTTTTTTTTTGGTATATATTCACAGGTACCTTACTAGAATACATTTATATAAATAGAAAGATTGTCTAACACGTTTCTTTAAAATAGTGCCAATCATATTTCAGATTGTTATAGAAAGCTAAGATAATGTTTGAAGTACTCTTTAAAACATTTTACAGTACCATTGGTCTTATCCAACATAAGATCAAATTGTAGGAAACCACTCTACATGGAAAATTTTTCCTGTGCAGTACGTATGAAATATTTTTTAGACTGTATAGAAAATTATTTGTTAATTGCCTTAAATAGAATTTTAATGTTATAATGTACAGATTCTGTTCAAAGAGAGCTTTCCTTTTAAAAATGTTTTTAGGTATTTAATAATTTCTAAGACCAAAAAATCATTAAAGTATAATCAAAGTGAATTTTGTTTACTAGAGCAGTGTTTCTGGTTGAACTCAGTATGGGCTATATATACATAAATGTTGCTCTATATATATTTATAAAGTGTGTACGTGCAGGCACATGCTCAGGCAAAGAAATTTATTGTCACATTATTGTGTGTGCCCTTTTTTTAATCATTATGATAACTGAAATCACCTAAATGTGCCTGATCAAACGTTTGCATACCCTTGGATGTTGTGGCTGATAATATACACACAATTTCACACACACACACATTCAAATTAAGGGAGAGTGTCCACACCTGTAACCTTGGATTGTAATTAGTGCCTGTGTATAAGTAGTTATTTTAGATTCATGCAGAGCTGCACTGACTTTGCTGGATACCAGATCATGGGGATTGCAAAAGAACTGTCAAAAGGCCTGCAAAAGAAGGTTGTTGATTTGTATAAAATCAGTAAAAGGATATAAAAACATATCCCGAGATCTGAAAATGCCTGTCAGTGGTGTTCAAACTCTGATTTTAAAAAAGTGGAAAGTTAGGGGTTCTGTTGTTACCAGGCCATAGTCAGTGTAGACCAACTGAGATTTCTGCCACAACTGCCAGGATCATTTGTCGAGCTGCCAAGAAAAGTCCACAAGCCACTTCAGCTGAGATGCGGTTTTCTCTGCAAAAAGCGGTGTTGCTGTTTGATGTACAGTAAGGAGGTACTCGAACAAAAGTGGGCTGCATAGTAGAGCTGCAAGATCTTTACGGTGGCAATACCACAAAAAACCCAATTACAATATGCCAAACAGCATCTACGCACATTTTTTTTTTTTACAAAATAAATGTTCTCTATATTTTCTCTTTGGATAAGTAAAAATCTAAATAGTGTTCAACTTAAATTCTGTAATTTAAAAAAAAAAAAAAGATTTTTTTGAGCCTTTATCAGCATTTGAAGCATGCCATTTCAGATTTTTAATTGGATCACTTGTGGGTTTTCAAGCTAGAGCAGTCAGTCTGTCATTTTCTAGCCTCCTTTGTCCTGAACAGGGTCACAGGGGGTGCTGGAACCTATCCCAGCTAGTATAGGGTGCAATTCAGGAACAAACCCTGGACAGTGCAACAGTCCATCACAGGGCGAACACACACGTACCCCAACCACACACTAGTGCCAATTTAATATCAGCAATACACCTAGCCTGTATGTCTGTCGACTGTTAAAAATCACATTACAAATGTTTTCTGAAACTATATGATCACGTGAAGGGCATCACAAAAAATGCGTTGTTCTTCTGCATCTGTACATTTCAAAGCAGACATGCAGATCTACTGCATTCAAAATCACTATTTATAAAAGGGAAACAGTGCCACTTTGAAATGTTCAGCCTGCCATTGCAAAATCAGTATGTGTCCTTTTTATACTATTAGCAAATATTAAAAATAAAATGTAACTTTGTTCAGGGATTTGTTGTGCAGTGTCTAACAAAGTATTATAATAAGCTATCATGTCTAACTTCAGTATATACATTAGATGGTAGGGAATTGGATTACATTTATCTATAATGTAGCTACTCCTGCTTTTGCTATTTATAATGAGTCACTTGTCTGCTTTTTACCTTTTTATTAACAGGAAAAGATTAAATGGTCACACTTCAGAAATGGAAGTAATAAACATTTAAATGGGGCGGAACACTCAGTTTTAAGTGCTGCTGCATCACAGATTCATAGTCTTGTGTTTGAGTCTAGTGGTGGCTATGCCTGAGTGCAGTTTACACAGTCTCTCCATTGTCACCCAAAAACTTAACTCAGTATGTGGGAATTTGGGTGTTTGTAACCTTGCACCGGATAAGCACTTTTAATGGTGGATAGATGGGTGAAGAATTTCAAATAAAGTATTTTCTTGCTAATGATTTATTCCATCATACTGTATTCCCACAATCTCCAAAATATCATGATGTCATCATATTTATATATTATTTTCTTCATAATTTCATAGCTTCAATGGTATTTAGGGTATTTTTTTCAAATACCAAAGAAAAACAGATGCGTGTGTGTGTTCCGTAATGGACTGGCAGTCTAGGGTTCATAGAGTTTTGGTCTTGATTATGTCAGTATAGACCCGTCTCCCACAAAGACAATCGGATATTAGAACAGTTCTAATATGAAAAGGCCATTCAGCACAACAAAGCTAGCCAAACCTATCCATGTCATTGCATCTTCTTTTGGCTGCTCTGATTAGAGGTCGCCACGGCAGATCATGTTTCCATATCTTCTAGCACTTTTCATCTTGCTCTCTTACACCCACCACCTTCATGTCCTGTTTTACCACATCCATAAACATTCTCATAACCCTTCCTCTTTTCCTTTTGCCTTGACAGCTCTATCCTTAGCATCCTATTCCCAATATATTCAGCATCTCTCCTTTGCACATGTCCAAACCAGCGCAATCTTGCCTCACTGACTTTGTCTCCATACTGTCCAACCTGAGCTGACCCTCTAATGTATTCATTTCTAATCCTTTCCATCCTCAATACACCCAGTGTACATCTTAACATCTTTAACTCTGTCACCTCCAGTTCTGTCTCCTGTTATTTGGTCAGTGCCACTGTTTCCAACTCATATAACATAGCTGGTCTCACTACTATCCTGCAGACCTTCCCTATTACTCTTGCTGATGCCCGACTGTCACAAATCACTCCTGACACTCTTCTTCACCCACTCCACACTTCCTGCATTCTTTTTCACCTCTCTCCCACAGTCCACATTACTCTGTACTGTTGATCCTAAGTATTTAAACTCCTCCACCTTTGCCAACTGTACTCCTTGCATTTTCACCATTCCTCTGACCTCATTCACACTCATGTATTCTGTCTTGTTCTTATTGACCTTCCTTTTGATTCTTGGCTCTGCCCTCATTTTCCTCCTCTTCTTGATCTCCATTGTCATCCTACAGACCTTTCTATGCTGCCTAGCTACGCTTTCCTCTGGTACCACCTTGCAGTCTCCAATCTCCTTCAGACTGACTCTCCCGTGTAGGATAATAATATACCTATGTGCATCTTCCTCCACTCTTGTATGTCACCCTATGTTCCTCCTTTTTCTTAAAATATGTATTCACTTCAGCCATGTCCATCCTTTTGGCAAAATCCACTACCATCTGACCTTCTGCATTCCTCTCCTTGACACCATACCTACCCATCACCTGCTCATCTCCTCTGTTCCTTCACCAACATGTCCATTGAAATCTGCTCCAATCACCACTCTCTGTCCCTTAGGTACATTCTCCACCACCTCGTCCAGCTTACTCCAGAAATAATTTTTTTCATATGTCACACATCCAGCTTGCGGGGCATATGCAGTAACAACATTCATCATCCATCCATCCATCCATCCTCTTCCGCTTATCCGAGGTTGGGTTGCGGGGGCAGCAGCTTGAGCAGAGATACCCAGACTTCCCTCTCCCCGGCCACTTCTTCTAGCTCTTCCGGGAGAATCCCGAGGCGTTCCCAGGCCAGCCTGGAGACATAGTCCCTCCAGTGTGTCCTGGGTCTTCCCCGGGGCCTCCTCCCAGTTGGACATGCCCGGAACACTTCACCAGGGAGGCATCCTGGTCAGATGCCCGAGCCACCTCATCTGACTCCTCTCGATGCGGAGGAGCAGCGGCTCTACTCTGAGCCCCTCCCGGATGACTGAGCTTCTCACCTTATCTTTAAGGGATAAAACATTCATCATCACAGATTCAATTTCCTGCTTCATAATCATCGCTGTGTCTGACACTCTTGACATACTGTTCCTATAGAATAACCCCTACCCAATTTCTCTACCCATCCACATCATGATAGAACAATTTGAACCCACCTCTGATCCACCTGACCTTACTCCCCTTCCATTTAGTCTCTTGCACGCACAAAATATCAACTTTTCTTCTCCCCATCACATTAACTAACTCTCTTCCCTTACCAATCATACTGCCAACATTCAAAATTCCCACCATCACTTCTACTGTCTTTACCTTCCACCTTTCCTCCTGCCTCCCTCTTCTCCTCCTTCGGCTAGTGGTAGCCCAATTTCTGCCAGCACCCTGTTGGTCAACGGTACTGGTGGCGGCCGTTCTATAACCAAGGCCTCAGCTGATTCGGTATGGAAATATGGATTGTTGTCTGCATATTGATCTGTCAGAATTTTACACTGAAAGCCCTTCCTGACGTAACACTCCCCATTTAGCCGGGCTTGGGGCCAGCCCAAAAAAACCACACATCCCCTGTGGCTAGATTATATCCATGTCATTTCTCCAAAATCTTGCCTTCAGTGAAAGGCATGCAATGAAATAATTATTCATTGATAAGCACTATATAAAATTCAGACTTACCAATTAATTTCTTGAAAAACACATGCTAATAATGTTCAACGTATCAACCAAGTTAGTTGACTGATGCTACATGCTTAAACTACAGTAAGAACAGATTAAGCGATCAACTCAGGGTTACACAGCTCTGTGATAGCCTCTCAGGTAAAATGCAAGTACAAGCTTTACAAATTACTAATTCATAGGAAGTACACATAAAGACACAGGTTTGTTTAAATAGACAAGACAACAAAGTAGTTTGAAACTGATTAACATAAATGGAACCCAGCAGTATCTCTCAATTAATTAATTGTTTAACTATGGCCAGATGACAACAGAGGAGAGAAAAGCAAAAAATCCAGTAATCAGCATTATCAGCAATCCTGGTAAAGAAAAAAAAAACTCTGCAGGGTCCACGGTAATTTATAACAGAGAACGTCAAAGACAAAGTCAGTTACAGTCCTGGAGGCCTAGGTCAACCAGCCATCTGCCTCCATCTGGATATTATACAGTTTAGTCTATGCTGGGCCATCTTATCTGACAACAGAATCTTTCGATCCATTGATTCCAAGGCAGCCAGTACCTCAAGTGACTTTTCCATGTGCAGGATGGTAGGTTGGCAGTAGACCAGTGGCACCAAGTAGAAGAGAAATCAAGTAAAGAGTCTGTAACATTAAAATTACTGTAAGGCTGATATTTTTGTACAATGACTAACAAACAGATGTAATATGCACAGCTGTTTAGAAAGTCTAGTTGGGGTATGCGATACACCAGTTAGCCACAACATTCAAACCACTGACATGCGAAGTGAATAACCAACATTTTGAGACCATAATGCATGCTCATTTTTTGTAAGTAATTACTAGTTCAAATGCGTAAGCAAGGTTTTTGCCATTTAATACATTATTTTTAAGAAGGAAATCTGCTGAAAGCTTAACAGGAAGCCAGTTTAAATACTTTAAAACTGGAGTTATGAGTTTAAACCTTCTAGTTCTTATAGTAATTCTTGCATCAGCATATTGAATTAACTGAAAGATGCAAAAAGAACTATTTGAACAGCCTGTAAATAAGGCATTGTGTTATTTAATCCTACTAGAAATAAATGTATGAATTAATTTTTCAGTATGCCCCAGATTTAGATCATTTTCTAGTATTTTTAAGATGGGGAAATAAACAATTTTGGACAGATTAAGTCCAAGGGTTTCTTTTTCTTTTTTTTTTTTGGATACACTTTATTAATTCCTGTGGCGAAATTGTCTTTTTCCATGACCTTTGGGTTATGTGCTGGTTTAGTAAAACTAATGGTCAGTCCAATTGAGGTAAAAAGTGACAGAATATTTACACAGTTAATTAAGGACACTATCAGATAAATAATTCTTTGGTCTAAAAAAAGGCATAACTGGGTATTGCATGACTGAGGCATGTAAAGTGAAAATAGTTAAGATTTGAATATCGACTCTGTGGGACACCATCTCTAACTACTGTGTATAATGCTGAAGTACTGTCTGCATCATTTCTGTTTTTACTGAAATTGATTTAATAAATATTAACTAAACCACATATATATATATATATATATATATACCTGAGAGCCCATTGTAATTTTCTAACCTATGCAATAGAATAGAATGGTCAATGTTGTCTGACACTGTGTTTAATTTGAATAACATACTGTGGAATTTCCATGAATGGAGGATACTAGAATGTATTTTATAACATGGATTAGTGCCTTTTTTGTATTGTGACTGGCACAGAAGCCAAACTGAAAAATTCTCTAGTAAATTTTGATGGGAAAGGTGAGACTAAAGCTGTATAAATTTGTAATAGGTCTAATTAAATGCATAAGGGTGTAGCTCTGATATCCAAATCACCATAACATAACAGTCCCATAACTGACACTTTTATCGTGTTGTCAAATGTGCCAGTAAATAATTTGATAAGACAAAGAATGGTTTTCTTGGGACTCAGTCTAATGAACAGGTGGTAGGTTTCATTTTAGAAATGAAATTCATTTATCTAGGTTGAGGTTGCAAGGATAAACATTTATTTTTATTGATTGTTTTTGGATGAGAGTGAATGCTCTGGTGTATGTTCAGAAGGACAGAGTACAAACTGCATCAGAGCCTGCTACTGGATTCAAACATAGCAGTGCAGATCTTTTGTTGCAGCAGCACTTAATGTCATGGTGCCTCATTTTAATTTCTTTCAGTGTCCCTTCTGGAGTGTGACCATTTAATCTTGACTTTGATGATAAAAGCATCATCTTGTTGTTCACAGATGTAAAAAAAAGATGTCCAATTGAATATAAATAGCAAAAGCAGGAGTAGCTGCATAATAGGTACATTTTGTGCGATTCTCTGCCATCCATACATTGTAGTTGCCCGGTCAATTATGAGCAATCACTCATTTCTACTCACAACAGCTTGCTTGTGCGATACCCTATTAAGCGCTGCACCAAAAAATTCCTGATGCTTATTTTATTATTTTTTTATTTGTTACTGTTACTAAAAGGACACACATTGCAGTGGCATTGTTCCCCTTTTTCAAGGTGAGATTCTTGTAAGCCTGGGTGTAGCAGGCTAGCATTTGTTTTGAAGGGTACCTGAGATGGACAAGAGTGGAGTGTGTACCTTGCAGTCCCCACCACAACTGCCAGTACACAAAGAGCAATACTAAAAAAATTCAATCTGCAGTCTTGAAGAGAGAGAAAAATGTTTTTTAGAAGACATCATAAGTTAAGTGAAATGCCTTCCTGGCATTTTCCAGTGTCTCAATACTAATCCATGACTTTGCATTTTCATTTTTTTTTTTGTTTGTTTGTTTGAACTTCATTTTTGTTTACATGTTTTTTAATTTTTGTTTGCTTTTTGCAGTTTGGAGTTACTGTACTTAAGCCCAAATTGTTTTCTAGTTCTCATTCTTAGCCGTTCTTTAACCTTCGATGAACAACTCTAGATTGAGAACACATCCATCTAAACCTTTGGCAGTGAAATTTAAGACTGGGGCAGTTCATTTTTAAAATGTTTTATCTTTTTTTGTAATTAGAGGTGGAAATTTATGTATACAAAATGCTTGTGTCTCTTTTTTTAATATATCCTTTTATTTCTTCAATATAGGTTCGGATATTGAGATTGCTCAGAATCCTTGGTAGGAATGATGATGATTCCAGTGAAGCTATGAATGATATTCTTGCACAGGTAAGTATGTTTATAACTTTGACAGAAGAAGTAAAGTCTACAGTGCTTCATCACTTTCTTTAATAATTCTAATCTATTTTTTAGGTTGCGACCAACACAGAAACAAGTAAAAATGTAGGAAATGCAATCCTATATGA